>NW_028270181.1:43505925-43515925 GCF_037043375.1 Chiloscyllium plagiosum | reverse complement strand
ACTACAGCCAGATCCCTTCTATTTCTTTTCGCCCCATTTATAATATTTTCCAATATTTTAATATTTTCCTCGCACCCCGAGATACCTGTCATAAACCCTTTTTGTCGCTTGTTTAAAGTAATTACTTTACTCAACCTATTGGCCATAATTTTGGTAAAAATCCTGAGCAATATTGGGCCGATTGTAATCGGCCTCCAGTTATTAATGTCTTTCAAATCTTCCTCGTTGCTCACTTTCGGAATAAGCACTGTCCTACTGACCTTAAGTTGGTCTGGAATCTTACCCTTTATAACCCAAATAGAATATAACCTGGGCAGCAGCGAATTATCCTTATTAAAGACTTTAATTATATCTCCCAGCGTCACCCCATCCGGCCCCGCAGCGGTTTTCACATCTATCGCCTTAATGGCATGATCGATGTCCTCCACCGTTACGGGACCAGTTAGAGCAACGAGCTGGGACCCTTCTTCCTGACTTCCTGGCGGTGGGGTCAGGCTTAGGGTGAGTGTTCGGTTGCTGGGTAGCGAAAGGGTTAGACTTAGGTTTAGTGTTCGGGTTCCCGTTTTGGTAATGTTTGATCTGCATTTTCCAAGGTGGCGAATCCAAGGCTTCAGAGGGAAGTTGAGTGCTCGGAAGCGGGTTGCCCAGTCGGATTTGACCCGACGGTTCTGCGGATGGTCTCGCCTTCGAGAGTGGGCCGGCCCCCGCGTTCAGGCCGATTTTCATGCATTTCCAGCGGTGGCAAGTGGTCCAAACTGTGATGGGAGCGAATGTGACTGCTCATAACGACTTTGAGACTTCTAAGCCGGGTCGCCCGGTCGGATTTGACCCGGCGATGCTGCGGATGGTCTCGCCTTCGAGGGCGGGCCGGCCCCCGCATTCAGGCCGACTTTCATGCATTTGCAATGTTGGCAAGTGGTCCAAATTGTGATGGGAGTGAACTTGACTGCTCATACCGACTTTGAGACTTCTAAGCCGGGTCGCCCGGTCGGATTTGACCCGGCGGTTCTGCCGACGGTCTCACCTTCGAGAGCGGGCCGGCCCCCACGTTCAGGCCGATTTTCATGCAATTGGAGCGGTGGCAAGTGGTCCAAAGTGTGATGGGAGCGAACTTGACAGCTCATACCGACTTTGAGTGCTCGGGGCCGGCTGGCCCGGCCGGATTTGACCCGGCGGTTCAGCCGACGGTCTCGCCTTCGAGGGCAGACCCTTCCACCGTATTCAGGCTGAGTTTCACGCATTTCCCACGGTGGGAAATCAGTAACCAGAAAAACGTAGAAAAATGCCCAAAAAGAAGAAATCAGTAACCAGAAAAACTTAGAAAACCGTTTGAAAATGAGAAATGAGTAACCAGAAAAACTTAGGAAAAAACACTCGGAAAAATTTTCAGCAAAGTGTGAAAAATATTCTAAGTGTCAGCGGAGGAAAGTGCCGAAGCATCGGGAAAGATTCACAAACTCGCGCCGAACATGTGTTCCGAAGTGCCGCAGGAACTGTGTGAATTGAGCCCGGCAAATGGCCAACTGTCATTTTGTGTCTGCAGCCCGAAAACTTTAACTTTGTCTGTCGCGGAAGTCCCGACCGGGAAAAATCCAAACGGTTTTGCGGGGATCGAGTTCCAGAGCGATGCAGTCAAATTTGAAATTCAGTCCCATTCAGTGCCACTTGCATTTGTTCCACAGTGAGGTTGGCGGGGTACCCGGAGATTTCTGGGAACACGATTTTTAGAACAAAATGGCGGCGCGGGACCACTTTGAAAGGCATCCGAAAAACGGTTCCACGGGCATAGCACTTTAATGGCGGGTATGAGTGCATGCTGGAGAGCTCTTGGAAGTCGAATTTTTGACACTTTGTCAATTTTTTGACAGAATTGCCAAACTCTCCCTGTCTGTTCTAAGAGTCGGTCAGAGACCTGTGCGGAGGTCTCTTGACGCGATTGGAGGGCAGGCAATCCCCACGTTGACTCCGGCCGTCCCTCGAGAGACGCGAGTGGCCTGGTTCCCTTGGGTGTTGCCAGGAAGGATGCGGGCTGACCCTTGCCTGAGCAATCCCTAAAGCCTCTTACGTTTCGAGGGTCGGCCTCGCGCACTGCACGACCGGCTCTGGGAGTGGGTGGCCGCTATTGTGAATAGGCTGGTCCTCCCCCTGCCACCCGGCAAAGTGCGACGGCCTTGCCGCCCTGCGGTGCTCGTCACCCAGGTTTGGGGAACTCAGTCAGAGGCCGGTGCGGAGGTCTCTTGACACGATTGGAGGGCGGGCAATCCCCACGTTGACTCCGGCCGTCCCTCCACAGGCGATCGTGTCGAAAATGAAGGCGAGAGACGCGAGTGGCCTTGGTTCCCTTGGGTGTCGCCAGGAAGGGTGCGGGCTGACCCTTGCCTGAGCACTCCCTTAAAGCCTCATTATGAGGCGAGCAGGCCTCGCGCGCCGCACGACCGGCTCTGGTAGTGGATGGGCCGCTATGGTGAAAAGGCTGGTCCCACCCCCCCGCCACCCGGCAAAGCGTGTCGGCTCTGCCACCCTGCGGTGCTCGTCACCCAGGTTTCCAACCCCGGACCTGCAAGCGTGGTGCGAGGGGCGACCTCGCTGCGGTCCACACCTCGATCGATCTGGTTCGGACCGTCCGGTGTGGGAGGTCCCTTGGCGGGCCGGCTTTCCTGTTAAAGGGGCCGGTGCTCCAGGCCGAGTGGTTCTTCCCCGTCGCTCCCGGGCGCGTTCACCGCGAAAAGTCAGGATCCCACGGCAGGGTCGGGAGAGTTGGCACCCCTCTGCCTCCGAAATGTGCTTTCACCCCGTGACGTCGGTGAAGCCTTAGAAGCCGCAGCTTTGCCGAGGCAGTCGTCTGAAATCGAGCGTTTGGGAGCGAGTCCCGGTACCGTGCTTGCCCGCGCACTGCCCTCGCTCCTGGAGCGAGGCTTTATGTGGGGGGCCGTTGCCGTCTCTCTGTTTGCCTTGCGTGTCGGAATTCCATTTCTCTCAGCACCGTGGTTCCGAGGCGGGGAGAGGAGCCAGGGAGGTGGAGCTCCCACTCTCTCCTCTGAGCTCGCGCACACGGCTGGTTTCGGCTGGCCTGTGCTCTCGCACCCTTTCATCCGCGAGGGTGATGCTCCGTCTGACCCGTCGGTACCGGGGTGTCTCGCTTTGTGGTCAGACGAGAGGCTGAATTGCCTAAGAGTTGAACCCGGCGCCAGGTTGACCTCCGGGGCAGGGAGGCACGGGCGCCAGTCGGCCGGTGGACAGTCCTTTGGGTTCAGCTACCTGGTTGATCCTGCCAGTAGCATATGCTTGTCTCAAAGATTAAGCCATGCATGTCTAAGTACTCACGGACGGTACAGTGAAACTGCGAATGGCTCATTAAATCAGTTATGGTTCCTTTGATCGCTCCAAACGTTACTTGGATAACTGTGGTAATTCTAGAGCTAATACATGCAAACGAGCGCTGACCCATGCGGGGAGGCGTGCATTTATCAGACCAAAACCAATCCGGGCTCGCCCGGCAGCTTTGGTGACTCTGGATAACCTCGGGCAGATCGCACGTCCTCGTGACGGTGACGACACATTCGAATGTCTGCCCTATCAACTTTCAATGGTACTTTCTGTGCCTACCATGGTGACCACGGGTAACGGGGAATCAGGGTTCGATTCCGGAGAGGGAGCCTGAGAAACGGCTACCACATCCAAGGAAGGCAGCAGGCGCGCAAATTACCCACTCCCGACTCGGGGAGGTAGTGACGAAAAATAACAATACAGGACTCTTTCGAGGCCCCGTAATTGGAATGAGTACACTTTAAATCCTTTAACGAGGATCTATTGGAGGGCAAGTCTGGTGCCAGCAGCCGCGGTAATTCCAGCTCCAGTAGCGTATATTAAAGCTGCTGCAGTTAAAAAGCTCGTAGTTGGATCTTGGGATCGGGCTGGCGGTCCGCCGCGAGGCGAGTTACCGCCTGTCCCAGCCCCTGCCTCTCGGCGCTCCCTTGATGCTCTTAGCTGAGTGTCCTGGGGGTCCGAAGCGTTTACTTTGAAAAAATTAGAGTGTTCAAAGCAGGCTGGTCGCCAGAATACTCCAGCTAGGAATAATGGAATAGGACCCCAGTTCTACTTTGTTGGTTTTCGGAACTGGGGCCATGATTAAGAGGGACGGCCGGGGGCATTCGTATTGTACCGCTAGAGGTGAAATTCTTGGACCGGCGCAAGACGAACAAAAGCGAAAGCATTTGCCAAGAATGTTTTTATTAATCAAGAACGGAGCCTGTCCCCGTTACTCAGAAGGGAAGGGTGAAGAAGAGCAGAGCAGTAGTAATTGGGGACTTGATAGTTCGGGGCACAGATAGGCGGTTTTGTGGGAACGAGAGAGACTCACGTTTGGTATGTTGCCTCCCAGGTGCAAGGGTACGTGATGTCTCTGATCGTGTTTTCCGGGTCCTGGAGGGGGAGGGGGAGCAGCCCGAAGTCGTGGTCCATATTGGCACCAACGACATAGGTAGGAGGAGTGCCGAGGATGTTAGACAGGCTTTCAGGGAGCTAGGTTGGAAGCTCGGAGTTAGAACAAACAGAGTTGTTGTCTCTGGTTTGTTACCCGTGCCACGTGATAGAGATTCGAGGAATAGGGAAAGAGAACACTTAAATGCGTGGCTACAGGGATGGTGCAGGAGGGAGGGATTCCGGTTTTTGGATAACTGGGGTTCTTTCTGGGGACGGTGGGACCTCTATAAACAGAATGGTCTACACCTGAACCTGAGGGGCACCAGTATCCTTGGGGGGAGGTTTGCTAGTGCTCTTGGGGGGGGTTTAAACTAACTCTGCAGGGGCATGGGAACCCAGATTGTAGCTTCAGAGTGCAGGGCCTGGAGTGTAGGGAGGTTAGGAACATGGCATCAATTTCAAAGGAGGGTGCCTGTAAACAGGAAAGTGGCTTGAAGTGTGTATACTTCAATGCAAGAAGTATACGAAATAAGGTAGGTGAACTTGCAGCGTGGGTTGGTACCTGGGACTTCGATGTTGTGGCTATTACGGAGACATGGCTAGAACAGGGACAGGATTGGCTGTTGCAGGTTCCAGGATTTAAATGTTTTAGTAGGGTCAGAGGTGGGGGTACAAGAGGGGGAGGTGTGGCATTGCTTGTCAAAGATAGTATTACAGTGGTGGAAAGGACGATGGATGAGGACTTGCCATCTGAGGTAGTTTGGGCTGAGGTTAGGAATAGGAAAGGTGAGGTCACCCTGTTAGGAGTCTTTTACAGGCCTCCTAATAGTCCTAGAATCATTGAAGAAAGGATAGGGAAGGTGATTCAGGAGATGAGTGACAGTAATAGGGTGGTTGTTATGGGGGCTTTAACTTTCCTGATATTGATTGGGAAAGCTATAGCTCAAGTTCGTTAGATGGGTCAGTGTTTGTTCAATGTGTGCAGGAGAGTTTCCTGACACAATATGTAGACAGGCCAACAAGAGGTGAGGCCATACTGGATTTGGTTCTGGGTAACGAACCAGGCCAGGTGTTAGAATTAGAGGTAGGTGAGCACTTTGGGGATAGTGACCACAATTCGGTGATTTTTACTCTCGTGATGGAGAGGGATAAGTGTGTACTACAGGGCAAGAGTTATAGCTGGGGTCAGGGAAATTATAATGCGGTGAGGCATGACTTAGGATGTGTGGCTTGGAAAAGTAGACTCCAAGACAAGAGTGTAAATGATATGTGGAGCTTGTTCAAGGAGCAACTATTGAGTGTCCTTGATAATTATGTACCTGTCAGGCAGGGAGGAAAGGGTCGTGCGAGGGAGCCGTGGTTTAATAAGGAATTGGAATCCCTTGTTAAATGGAAGAGGGCGGCCTATCTCAAGATGAGACGTGAAGGTTCAATTGGGGTGATTGAGAGTTATAGGGTAGCCAGGAAGGACCTGAAGAGAGAGCTAAGAGCAGCAAGGAGGGGACATGAAAGGTCCTTAGTCGGTAGGATTAGGGAAAACCCTAAGGCTTTCTATAGGTATGTTAGGAATAAAAGAATGACTAGGGTAGGAATAGGTCCAGTCAAGGATAGTAGTGGGAAGTTGCGTGTGGAGGCGGAAGAGATTGGGGAGACACTGAATGAATACTTTTCTTCAGTATTTACTCAGGAACAGGGCATTGTCGTCGATGTGAATACTGAGTCACAAATAAGTAGAATGGATGGCTTTGAGGTATGTAGAGAAGAGGTGTTGGAAATCCTGGAAAAGGTGAAAATAGATAAGTCCCCTGGGCCTGATGGCATTTATCCTCGGATTCTATGGGAGGCAAGGGAGGAGATTGCAGAGCCATTGGCCTTGATTTTAATGTCCTCTTTGTCTACAGGAGTAGTGCCAGAAGACTGGAGGATAGCAAATGTGGTTCCCTTGTTCAAAAAGGGCAGTAGGGATAACCCTAGTAACTATAGGCCGGTGAGTCTCACTTCTGTTGTGGGCAAAGTCTTAGAGAGAATTGTAAGGGATAGGATTTATGCACATCTGGATAGGAATAATGTGATCAAGGATAGTCAGCATGGTTTTGTGAAGGGCAGGTCGTGCCTCACAAACCTTATTGAATTCTTTGAAAAGGTGACGAAGGAGGTTGATGAGGGGAAAGCGGTAGATGTGGTATATATGGATTTTAGTAAGGCGTTTGATAAGGTTCCCCATGGTAGACTACTGCAGAAAATACGGAGATATGGCATTGAGGGTGAGTTGGAGGTTTGGATTAGGAATTGGCTGGATGGAAGAAGACAGAGGGTAGTAGTTGATGGCAAAGTTTCTTCATGGAGTGCCGTCACTAGCGGTGTTCCGCAAGGATCTGTTTTGGGACCATTGCTGTTTGTCATTTTTATAAATGACCTGGAAGAGGGGTTAGAAGGTTGGGTGAGCAAGTTTGCGGATGATACGAAAGTCGGAGGAGTTGTTGACAGTGAGGAAGGATGTGGCAGGTTACAGCAGGATATAGAGAAGCTGCAGAGCTGGGCAGAAAGGTGGCAAATGGAATTCAATGTAGCTAAGTGTGAGGTGATTCACTTTGGGAAGAATAACAAAAAGATGGGGTACTGGGCTAATGGTCGGATACTTGGTAGTGTGGATGAGCAGAGGGATCTTGGTGTCCATGTACACAGATCTTTGAAAGTTTCCACCCAGGTAAATAGTGCGGTGAGGAAGGTATATGGCGTACTGGCTTTTATTGGTAGAGGAATTGAGTTCCGGAGTACTGAGGTCATGATGCAGTTGTATAAGACTCTGGTGCGGCCGCATCTGGAATATTGTGTGCAGTTTTGGTCGCCATACTATAGGAAGGATGTGGAGGCACTGGAACGGGTGCAGAGGAGGTTTACCAGGATGTTGCCTGGTATGGAAGGAAGATCGTATGAGGAAAGACTGAGACACTTGGGGCTGTTTTCATTAGAGAAAAGAAGGTTTAGGGGTGACTTGATTGAGGTGTACAAGATGATTAGGGGGTTAGATAGGGTTGACAGTGTGAACCTTTTCCCGCGTATGGAGTCGGGTATTACAAGGGGGCATAGCTTTAAATTAAGGGGGGGTAGATATAGGACTGAAGTTAGGGGTAGGTTCTTCACTCAGCGAGTCGTAAGTTCATGGAATGCCCTGCCAATAGCAGTGGTGGACTCTCCCTCTTTATGGGCATTTAAGCGGGCATTGGATAGGTATATTGAGGATAGTGGGTTAGTATAGGTTAGGTGGGCTTGGATCGGCGCAACATCAAGGGCCAAAGGGCCTGTACTGCGCTGTATTCTTCTATGTTCTATGTTCTATGAAAGTCGGAGGTTTGAAGACGATCAGATACCGTCGTAGTTCCGACCATAAATGATGCCGACTAGTGATCCGGCGGCGTTATTCCCATGACCCGCCCAACAGCTTCTGGGAAACCAAAGTCTTTGGGTACCGGGGGGAGTATGGTTGCAAAGCTGAAACTTAAAGGAATTGACGGAAGGGCACCACCAGGAGTGGAGCCTGCGGCTTAATTTGACTCAACACGGGAAACCTCACCCGGCCCGGACACGGAAAGGATTGACAGATTGATAGCTCTTTCTCGATTATGTGGGTGGTGGTGCATGGCCGTTCTTAGTTGGTGGAGCGATTTGTCTGGTTAATTCCGATAACGAACGAGACTCCCACATGCTAAATAGTTACGCGACCCCGAGCGGTCCGCGTCCAACTTCTTAGAGGGACAAGTGGCGTACAGCCACACGAGATTGAGCAATAACAGGTCTGTGATGCCCTTAGATGTCCGGGGCTGCACGCGCGCTACACTGAATGGATCAGCGTGTGTCTACCCTACGCCGCCAGGTGTGGGTAACCCGTTGAACCCCATTCGTGATGGGGATTGGGAATTGCAATTATTTCCCATGAACGAGGAATTCCCAGTAAGTGTGGGTCATAAGCTCGCGTTGATTAAGTCTCTGCCCTTTGTACACACCGCCCGTCGCTACTACCGATTGGATGGTTTAGTGAGGTCCTCGGATCGGCCCCGCCGGTGTCGGACAAGGCCCTGGTGGAGCGCCGAGAAGACGATCAAACTTGACTATCTAGAGGAAGTAAAAGTCGTAACAAGGTTTCCGTAGGTGAACCTGCGGAAGGATCATTATCGGCTGGGGGTATGCCCGTTTCCGGTTCACCTCGTCTCGTGGGGGTGGTTTCGGGGCCAGCAGGAGAGCTCGTCAGGGTAGCAGGCCCTGCAGCCGTGGTCACCACCAAACCCACCCCCGACTGTTGGGCGCCTACCTGCGCGGGCAGGAGGACACTTTCCGATTGCAAATCTCCGTTTGCCGAGTCCACCCCGAACGCACGCGGGCGGGCGGGTTCGCATTGCCCTTCGTCACAAGGGCCGAAGCCCGTTCCACCGTCTCGTCAGCAGTGCCGACCGGTCTGTGATCGACGAAGGGAGCCACACCAGGTCGGGTCCTGCTGCTTGGCGGCACCGCGTCGTCGGGAGCTGGCGTCAGACGGAGGGCTTCGGTGTACTCTCCAGCCACGGGAAACGAAGCCGGTGATGCAGGCGCGGGTCTTTCGTTCCCAAATCGGTTGGGTTTACGCCGTTACTATCTAGTCACGCTCCCTTCAACCCCACGGGGTACCTATTCCCTTCAGCGCGTCACTCGCACATTCCCGTCAGGGCCTCTGTGCGTTTGCGGGCTGTTGGCGGCGGTTTAAAGACTCCTGAGTTGCCGCCCGTCGGTTCTCGAGCTCCGTGCAGCATTGATCCCCAGCGAACTGCCAGCAGGGTTGACGAGCGATCGCGCTCTCGGTCGGGCCTTAAGTGGCCGGCGGGGCGTCCGATCCTGTCTCCCATGCTGGCGCCGAGTGCCTGGCCGAGGGAGGAGGTTTTATCGTCGTACGCTGTGACCTCGTCGGTCGCACGCGCGTGGATTGCTGGCTTTTTTTGGCTCTCCCGTTCAGTCCGCACGTTTCTGCTCGGTCCTGCCACCGGTCTCGGGGTGGGGGGGGGGGCACGGGTGGGGTTTGGTGGGCGTGGTGTGTGCTCTGTCACCGTGCAGGCGCACCTATCACGCCGACGGCCAGCCCCCGCACGGTCCTCCTCCCAGCCATCGGGAGGATGGCGGATCGTCGGGCAGTCGGGGGGCCAAGTCGCCAGAAGGCCACCGCTGTGTCTTCCGTACCCTGTCACCGTCGTCGTGCCTTCCTCGACTCGTCCGGCTCGGGGCCGCTGGGTTCAGGAGCGGCGTCGCCCGCCGGCCCCACTGAAGGCCGTGCCGTTCCGCGGCTGGCGGACGATGTGCGTGCCCGTGCCTGTGCGACCATTCGCCACTTGTGTCTCCGCACTTCTCTCTCCCTCTCTCTGACCGTCGGGCAGTCTCTGTCGGCCGGCGGCTCGCGCGTCCTGTGCGGCGAGTCGTCACCGCCGTGCCCGGGCCTCTGGCAAGGGAGAAATCCCGGCTGACCCTTCCGCTCGAGTAAGCTGCCGGCACTTCCGTGATTCGCCTCCCGCCGTGGATGGGGGAGGGTCTCCGGTCCCGTGAATTTGCGCCGAGC
>NW_028270181.1:42750925-42755925 GCF_037043375.1 Chiloscyllium plagiosum | reverse complement strand
AGTGCCGGCAGCTTACTCGAGCGGAAGGGTCAGCCGGGATTCCTCCCTTGCCAGAGGCCCGAGCGCGGCGGTGACGACTCGCCGCCCAGGACGCGCGAGCCGCCGGCCGACAGAGACTGCCCGACGGTCAGAGAGAGGGAGAGAGAAGTGCGGAGACACAAGTGGCGAACGGTCGCACATCGTCCGCCAGCCGCGGAACGGCACGGCCTTCAGTGGGGCCGGCGGGCGACGCCGCTCCTGAACGCAGCGGCCCCGAGCCGGACGAGTCGAGGAAGGCACGACGACGGTGACCGGGTACGGAAGACACAGCGGTGGCCTTCTGGCGACTTGGCCCCCGACTGCCCGACGTTCCGCCGTCCTCCCGATGGCCAGGAGGAGGACCGTGCGGGGGCTGGCCGTCGGCGTGATAGGTGTGCCTGTACGGTGACAGAGCACACACCACGCCCGCCAAACCCCACCCGTGCCCCCCCCCCCTCCCCCGAGACCGGTGGCAGGACCGAGCAGAAACGTGCGGACTGAACGGGAGAGCCGAAAGCCAGCGATCCACGCGCGTGCGACCGACGAGGTCACAGCGTACGACGAAAACCTCCTCCCTCGGCCAGGCACTCGGCGCCAGCATGGGGAGACAGGATCGGACGCCCCGCCGGCCACTTAAGGCCGAGGATGAACCACGAGACGGGCGACTGCAGCGCCGCGCAGCCTGCCGCTCCCAGACGCGGTCTGTGCCCCTCAACACTCTCAATCGATCAACCATCGAGTCGGGTCAGCGAGTCCGACCGGCGAGCTCCACGGCGAGGCCGGCGGCGCACCAGCACCGGACCTCCTCGGCCCCCTTCACTCTTTCCACTGCCAGCCGACCGAGAGACGGGCCCAGAGCGGACGTACAGAGCACAGGCAGACCCCGCGGGAGGCTCAACAGTTGGAGGCAGCTCCGTGTCCCAAAGACGAGGCGGTGCACGTCGCCGTGTAAACCACCGACAGCCATTCAGGGACCGGTGACAGCCGTGCTGGCCCCACTGCCACGACACAGACGGACGACAGGCCGCGCTCCCCGGCGGGGGGGGGATGACGTCGATCCTGACGAACGGAATGTGCAGGGTGCGGGGAAAGGCCGTGCGCTCCGACGCCGGAGGGCTCCGGAGTCTGAACTTAGGGGGACAAAGAGGACGGGTCCTCTGCGACACCCCAGCCGCGCTCTCGCCAGCCAAGGCGAGTGCGATTGATTGAAAAACGACCCTCAGACAGGCGTGGCCCCGGGAAGAACCCGGGGCCGCAAAGTGCGTTCAAAGTGTCGATGATCAATGTGTCCTGCAATTCACATTAATTCTCGCAGCTGGCTGCGTTCTTCATCGACGCACGAGCCGAGTGATCCACCGTTAAGAGTTGTCTGAGTTTTGTTTTCGGTCTCTCCCTCGCCACCCGGCAAAGTGCGTCGGCTCTGCCGCCCTGCGGTGCTCATCACCCAGGTTTCCAACCCGGACCTGCGAGCGTGGTGCGAGGGGCGACCTCGCTGCGGTCCACACCTCGATCGATCTGGTTCGGACCGTCCGGTGTGGGAGGTCCCTTGGCAGGCCGGCTTTCCTGTTAAAGGGGCCGGTGCTCCAGGCCGAGTGGTTCTTCCCCGTCGCTCCCGGGTGCGTCCACCGCGAAAAGTCAGGATCCCACGGCAGGGTCGGGAGAGTTGGCACCCCTCTGCCTCCGAAACGTGCTTTCACCCCGTGACGTCGGTGAAGCCTAGAAGCCGCAGCTTTGCCAAGGCAGTGGTCCGAAATCGAGCGTTTGGGAGCGGGTCCCGGTACCGTGCTTGCCCGCGCACTGCCCTCGCTCCTGGAGCGAGGCTTTATGTGGGGGGGCCGTTGCCGTCTCTCTGTTTCCCTTGCGTGTCGGAATCCCATTTCTCTCAGCACCGTAGTTCCGAGGCGGGGAGAGGAGCCAGGGAGGTGGAGCTCCCACTCTCTCCTCTGAGCTCGCGCACACGGCTGGTTTCGGCTGGCCTGTGCTCTCGCACCCTTTCATCCGCGAGGGTGATGCTCCATCTGACCCGTCGGTACCAGGGTGTCTCGCTTTGTGGTCAGACGAGAGGCTGAATTTCCTAAGAGTTGAACCCGGCGCCAGTAAGTGTGATGGGATATCCGCAGCAGGTCTCCAAGGTGAACAGCCTCTGGCATGTTAGAACAATGTAGGTAAGGGAAGTCGGCAAGTCAGATCCATAACTTCGGGATAAGGATTGGCTCTAAGGGCTGGGTCGAGGGCTGGGGGGCGAAGCGGGGCTGGGCACGTGCCGCGGCTGGACGAGGCGCCGCCCCCTCACGGGGGCCGGTGGCGACTCTGGACGCGCGCCGGGCCCTTCCTGTAGATCGCCCCAGCTGCGGTGCCCGTCGTCCTTCCATGGCAGGCGGGTGGCCTTGGCCGGCGCCTAGCAGCTGACTTAGAACTGGTGCGGACCAGGGGAATCCGACTGTTTAATTAAAACAAAGCATCGCGAAGGCCGCAGGTCGGTGTTGACGCGATGTGATTTCTGCCCAGTGCTCTGAATGTCAAAGTGAAGAAATTCAATGAAGCGTGGGTAAACGGCGGGAGTAACTATGACTCTCTTAAGGGGGGATGTGACTACAGTGTTTTTATGGTTTTGGTCTCAGACCAGTGCCTGCGTAGTCACCTTTGCATTCGTTTTTACGTATTTTATCGAGTGCAAAGTTAGGTCGAACCTCCTCGTGGTTCCCCCTGGTAACGGCCTATACGAGGAAGCTCCTGACGGGGGTGATTTCAGCTGTTTTTGTGGCGTTTTAGTCTAGTTTTATCAGTGTTTTACCATTGATTTTATCTTTGGTTTTAACCTGATTTACTGGTGCTTTGCACCACGGCGGCTTGATCGTTTTAACCGTTGTCTGAGCATTACTCGATATAGTCCGGCTAATACGACCTGGTAGAAAAGATACGAGACGGCTGGTGACCTGTCGGTCTACGGGAAACAAAATTTTGGCGAAGGCGTTATGGCTGATACCAAAGTATCCGGTTGGGTGGGAGACCGGGTAAATAACCGCCCCGCACGGTGGCTTTTGGCGGCTCCGTGTGTAAAGTGTGCAAGCCAAAATCGGACTGTACAATCCGTCTCAACTCAGACACAGACGGATGAGACCATACGAATTATTCCGGCAAGGTTGTCCTCGGGCAGGCACGAGGAAACCTTTAATATAGTCCAGAATAATGACAAAATCCGAAAGACAATGCTGGGAGAGAAGGCCCCTCTACAGCCAAGTCCATTTAAGAGCCGGACAATTTTTAATTCGAATTTTAAAGGGCCCTTTAATTTTAATCGAAGTGGAGTTTTAGAGAGACAAGAGGGGGAAGATGAGGGTAGGATTATACACCCGTCCAACAGAGAAACTAATAAATTAGAAATTACAATCAATTACCCTGTAGAAGATTTTAAGTGTAGTTATTGTAATAACATCTACAATACTACGGGGGTATTTAGGAAACACTTAAAAGTATGTCGAGGGATTAAATCGGTCAGGATAAGGTGTAGCAAATGTAAATGCGAGGGTAGTTACCCAGGCAGTAGCGTGCCATTATCCAAAATGTAAAAGAGATGGGGATGATAGTATAGGTGCTTGTAGTAACGTTAATGATAGGAATGTGGAGGAAGATTTAGAGAAACCCTTTCAATGTGAGCTTTGCTCATTAAAATTTAAATCGGCTAGAGGATTGGGACAGCATGAAAGGCATGCACACCCTAGCTTAAGAAATGAGAAAAGGAAAGGGGGTAAGGCAGACAAAATAGAGAATAATGATGGAAATAAAAGGGGTGCATGGTCTAGAGAGGAAATTGAAATGCTGCAACAATTGGAATCTGAGTTTATTGGTTGCAGAAATATAAATAAATTGATAGCGGATAGGATAGGGTCTAAAACTGCAAAACAAATTTCAGACAAGAGACGACTAATAAATAAGAAAAATAAATCTAGTAAGAAGGAGTTAAATTTAGATGAGCTCCCCAATAGTATTGATGAAGAGGAAGGAGAGGATAATGATAGAATTGGAAGTGACCTGATACCCGATAGGAGCGTAGAAGAGGAGAATCAGGACATTACGGATGTTAGGGAATGCCCAAATGGCTCAATCACAGATTTGATAAAAATAATTGAGGAAGATCTGAAGAAGGGTAAAAAAGGTTGCAAAGAGTTTGATAAGATTATGGGGGAGATTGTGGGTAAATTAGGAAAGAGGAAGGAGGATGGTAGGAAGAGTAAAATAAGCGATAATAATAGAATAAAGTCTAAAGCTAAGGATAATGGACGAAAGAAATATAGGATGGTAAACAACGCTTTAAAGAGATACAGTGGGGAAAAAGGGAAATTTAAGGAGGCACAAGTCTTATATAAAAGTAAAAGGCAGTATTTGGCAAGAACTTTAATGGGAGCCCCTGTTAATAGTAAATGTCCCCTAAGCGAGAAGGAATTGGAGGAATATTTTAAAGAGAAATTAATGACTATTAATGAGAAAAATAGTTTAAGGGGTTTCGCCAAATACAAAAATCAAGGAGAGGAATCCCTGGACGTTGCTCTATCTGGTCCTGTGACGGTGGAAGAAGTCGATCAGGCCTTAAGGGCGATGGACGCAAACACCGTCGCAGGACCAGATGGGAGATTATTAAAGGCTTTAACAAAGATAATTCAATACTGCCTAGGGTGTATAGCATTTGGCTACAAAGTGGTAGGATCCCAGACAGGTTAAAAACTAGTAGAACAGTGTTAATCCCAAAAGTGAGCAGTGAGGATAAACTTAAAGATATAGATAATTGGAGGCCAATAACCATCGGGCCAATCCTGCTCAGACTTTTTACTAAAATCGTGGCGGGTAGGCTTAATAAGGTAATAGTTTTAAACAAACGTCACAAAGGTTTTATGTCTGGTATCTCAGGGTGCGAGGAAAATATTAAAATCCTTGAGAATATTATGAAAGGTGCCAAGAAGAGGAAGAAAAATTTAGCTGTAGTC
>NW_028270181.1:42224109-42319825 GCF_037043375.1 Chiloscyllium plagiosum | reverse complement strand
CTCCTGCCCCCTCTCCTTCCCCCTCTCCTCCCCCCTCCTTCTTCCCCTCTCTTTCCCCCTCTCCTTCCCCCCCTCTCCTTCCTCCTCTCCATTCCACCCTCTCCTTCCCTCTGTCTCCTTCTCCCTCTCCATCCTCCTCTCCATTCGATCCTTTCCTTCACCCTCTCCTTCCCTCTGTCTCCTTCTCCCTCTCCATCCTCCTCTCCATTCGATCCTTTCCTTCACTCTCTCCTTCCCTCTGTCTCCTTCTCCCTCTCCTTCCTCCTCTCCATTCCACCCTCTCCTTCCCCCTCTCCTTCCGCCCCCTCCTTCCCACCCTCCATTCCACCCTTTCCTTCCTCCGTCTCCTTCCACCGTCTCCTTCCCCCTCTCATTCCCCCTCTCATTCCTCCGTCTCCTTCCACCGTCTCCTTCCCCCTCTCCATTCCACCCTCTCCTCCCCCCTCTCTTTCCCCCTCTCCTTCCCCCTCTCCTTCCTCCGTATCCTTCCCCAACTCCTCCCCACACTCCTTCCCTTACTCCTTCCCTTCCTCTCCTTCTCCCCTCCTTCCCTCCGTCTCCTTCCCCCTCTCATTCCCCCTCTCATTCCTTCGTCTCTTTCCACCGTCTCTTCCCCCCCTCCTTCCCCCCTCTCCATTCCACCCTCTCCTCCCCCCCCTCTCGTTCCCCCTTTCCTTCCCCCTCTCCTTCCTCCGTCTCCTTCCACCTCTCCATTCCACCCTCTCCTTCCCTCTCTCCTTCCCCTGTATCCTTCCCCCTCTCCTTCCCTCCATCTCCATCCCCTCTCCTTCCCCCTCTCCATTCCACCTACTTCCTCCCCACTCTCCTTCCCTCCGTCTCCTTACCCCTCTCCTTCCACCCCCTCCCACCTCTCCTTACCCCTCTCTTTCCCCCTCTCCCTCCCTCCGTCTCCATCCCCCTCTCCTTCCGCCCCCTCCTTCCCCCTCTCCTTCCCTCCGTCTCCTTCCCCCTCTCCTTCCCCATCTCCTTCCCCCTCTCCTTCCCTCCATCTCCTTCCCCCTCTCCTTCCCCATCTCCTTCCCCCTCTCCTTCCCCCTCTCCTTCCCTCCATCTCCTTCCCCATCTCCTTCCCCCTCTCCATTCCATCCTCTCCTTCCCCGTCTCCTTCCCTCCGTCTCCTTCCCCCTCTCCAACCCCCCCATTCCCTCCGTCTCCTTCCCCCTGTCCATTCCTCCCTCTCCTTCCCTTCGTCTCCTTCCCCCTCTCCTCCCCCCTTCCTTCCCCCCTCTCCTTCCCTCTCTCCTTCCCTCCGTCTCCTTCCCCCTCTCCATTCCTCCCTCTCCTTCTCTCCCTCTCCTTTCCCCTCTCCTCCCCCCACTCCTTCCCTCCGTCTCCTTCCCCCTCTCCATTCCACCCTCTCCTTCTCTCCCTCTCCTTCCCCCTCTCTTCTCCCCTCTCCTTCCCTCCATCTCCTTCCCCCTCTCCTTCCCCATCTCCTTCCCCCTCTCCATTCCATCCTCTCCTTCCCCGTCTCCTTCCCTCCATATCCTTCCCCTTCTCCAACCCCCCCATTCCCTCCGTCTCCTTCCCCCTCTCCAACCCCCCCATTCCCTCCGTCTCCTTCCCCCTGTCCAGTCCTCCCTCTCCTTCCCTTCGTCTCCTTCCCCCTCTCCTCCCCCCTTCCTTCCCCCCTCTCCTTCCCTCCGTCTCCTTCCCTCCGTCTCCTTCCCCCTCTCCATTCCACCCTCTCCTTCCCCCTCTCTTTCCCTCCGTCTCCATCTCCCTCTCCTCTGCCCTCTCCTTTCCACCCACTCCTCCCCTCCGTCTCCTTCCCCTCTCCTTCACCCCTCTCCTTCCCTCCGTCTCCTTCCCCCTCTCCTTTCCTCTCTCCATTCCACCATCTCATTCCCCCTCCCCTTCCCCCTCTCCATCTCCCTCTCCTCTGCCCTCTCCTTCACCCCTCTCCTTCCCTCTGTCACCTTCCCCCTCTCCTTCACTCCGTCTACTTTCCCCTCTCCTCCCCCCTCACATTCCCACTCTCCTTTCCACCCTCTCCTTCCCTCCGTCTCCTTCCCCCTCTCCTCTGCCCACTCCTTCACCCCTCTCATTCCACCCTCTCCTTCCACCGTCTCTTTCTCCCTCTCCTTCCCCCTCTCCATTCCACCCTCTCCTTCCCCCTCTCCTCCCCTCTCCTTCCCTCCATCTACTTCCCCCTCTCCTTCCCCCTCTCCTTCCCTTACTCCTTCCCTCCCTCTCCTTTCCCCTCTCCTTCCCCCTCTCCATTCCACCCTCTCCTTCCCCCTCTCCTTCCCTTACTCGTTCCCTCCCTCTCCTTACCCCTCTCCTTCCCCCTCTCCATTCCACCCTCTCCTTCCCCCTCTCCTTCCCTCCGTCTCCTTCCCCCTGTCCTCCGCCCTCTCCTTCCATCTCTCTTTCCCCTTCTCCTTCCCCCTCTCCTTCCTCCGTCACCTTGCACCTCTCCTTCCCTTACTCCTTCCCTCCCGCTCCTTCCCCCTCTCCTTCCCCCTCTCCACTCCACTCTCTCCTTCCCCCTCTCCTTCCCCCGTATTCTTCCCCCGTATTCTTCCCCCTCTCCTTCCCTCCGTCTCCTTCCCCTCTCCTCCCCACTCTCCTTCTCTCCGTCTCCTTACCGCTCTCCTTACCCCCACTTACCCCTCAATTCCACCCTCTTCTCCTTCTCCTCCCCCCATTGTCTCCGTCTCCTTCCCCCTCTCCATTTCTCCCTCTCCTTCCCTTCGTCTCCTTCCCCCTGTCCATTTCTCCCTCTCCTTCCCTTCGTCTCCTTCCCCCTCTCCTCACCCCTTCCTTCCCCCCTCTCCTTCCCCATCTCCATTCCTCCCTCTCCTTCTCTCCCTCTCCTTCCCCCCTCTCCTTCCCCCTCTCCATTCCACCCTCTCCTTCCCTCTCTCCTTCCCTCCGTCTCCTTCTCCCTCTCCTTCCCCCTCTCCATTCCACCCTCTCCTTCCCCCTCTCCATTCCACCCTCTCCTTCCCCCACTCCTTCCCTCCGTCTCCTTCCCCCTCTCCTCTCCCCTCTGCTTCCCCCCTTCCTTCCCTCTCCTTCCCTTACTCCTTCCCTCCCTCTCCTTTCCCCTCTCCTTTCCCCTGTCCTTCCCCCTCTCCATTCCACCCTCTCCACCCCTCACCTTCCCTCCGTCTCCTTTCCCCTCTCCATTCCACCCTCTCCTTCCCCCTCTCCTTCCCTCCATCTCCTTTCCCCTCTATCTCCTCCCCCCTCCTTACTCCGCCCCCTCTCCTTCCCCCTCTCCTTCCCTCCGTCTCCTTCTCGCTCCCCATCTCCCTCTCCTGCCCCCTCTCCTTCCTCCCCCTCTCCTTCCCACTGTCTCCTTTCCCCTCCTTCCCCCTCTCCTTCCCCCTCTCCTTCCCTCCGTCTCCTTCCCCCTCTCCTTCCCTTACTCCTTCCCTCCCTCTCCTTCCCCCTCTCCTTCCGCCCCCTCCTTCTCCCTCTACATTCCACGCTCTCCTTCCCCCTCTCCATTCCACCCTCTCCTTCCCCCTCTACTTCCCTCCATCTCCTTTCCCCTCTCCTTCCCCCTCTCCTTCCCTCCATCTCCTTTCCCCTCTCCATCCCTCCATCTCCTCCCCCCTCTCCATCCCTCCATCTCCTCCCTCCCCTCTCCTTCCCCCTCTCCTTCCCCCTCTCCTTCCCTCCATCTCCTTTCCCCTCTCCTTCCCTCCATTTCCTCCCCCCTCTCCTGACCCCGACCCCTCTCCTTCCCCCCTCCTTCCCCCTCTCCTTCCCTCCGCCTCCTTCCCCCTCTCCGTCCCTTACTCCTTCCCTCCCTCTCCATTCCCAACTCCTTCCCCCTCTCCTTCCCTCTCTCCTCCCCCCCTCCGCCCCCTCCTTCGCCCTCTCTTTCCCCCTCTCCTTCCCCCCTCTCCTTCCCCTTCTCCTCGCCCCCTCCTTCCCTCCGTCTCCTTCCCCCTCTCCATTCCTCCCTCTCCTTCTCTCCCTCTCCTTTCCCCTCTCCTCCCCCCACTCCTTCCCTTCGTCTCCTTCCCCCTCTCCTCCCCCCTTCCTTCCCCCCTCTCCTTCCCTCTCTCCTTCCCTCCGTCTCCTTCCCCCTCTCCATTCCACCCTCTCCTTCTCTCCCTCTCCTTCTCTCCCTCTCCTTCCCCCTCTCCTCTCCCCTCTCCTTCCCTCTGTCTCCTCCCCCCTCTCCTCCACCCCTCCTTCTCTCCCTCTCCTCCCCTTATCCTTCCCCCTGTCTCCCCCCCCCTATCCTTCCCTCCGTCTCCTTCCCCCCTCTCCTCCCCTCTCCTTTCCTCCGTCTCCTTCCCCCTCTCCTCCTCCCTCTCCTCCCCCCTCTCCTACCCCCTCTCCTTCCCCCCGTCTCTTTCCCCCTCTCATTCCCCCTCTCCATTCCACCCTCTCCTTCCCCCTCTCTTTCCCTCCGTCTCCATCTCCCTCTCCTCTGCCCTCTCCTTTCCACCCTCTCCTCCCCCCCGTCTCCTTCCCCTCTCCTTCACCCCTCTCCTTCCCTCCGTCTCCTTCCCCCTCTCCTTTCCTCCATCTCCTGCCCCCTCCCCTTCCCCCTCTCCTTCTCCCTCTCCTTCCCCCTCTCATTCCCCCTCTCATTCCTCCGTCTCCTTCCCCCTCTCCTTCCCCCTCTCCATTCCACCCTCTCCTTCCCCCTCTCTTTCCCCCGTATTCTTCCCCCTCTACTTCCCTCCGTCTCCTTCCCCGTCTCCTTCCCTCTCACCTTTCCACCTGCTTCTTCCCTCTCTCCTTCCCTCCGTCTCCTTCCCCCTCTCCTCCCCACTCTCCTTCTCTCCGTCTCCTTACCGTTCTCCTTCCCCCCCCTTACCCCTCAATTCCACCCTCTTCTCCTTCTCCTCCCCCCATTGTCTCCGTCTCCTTCCCCCTCTCCATTTCTACCTCTCCTTCCCTTCGTCTCCTTCCCCCTGTCCATTTCTCCCTCTCCTTCCCTTCGTCTCCTTCCCCCTCTCCTCCCCCTTCCTTCCCCCCTCTCCATCCCCATCTCCATTCCTCCCTCTCCTTCTCTCCCACTCCTTTCCCCTCTCATTCCACCTCTCCATTCCAACTTCTCCTTCCCCCACTCCTTCCCCCTCTCCTTCCCCCCTCTCCTTCCCCCTCTCCATTCCACCCTCTCCTTCCCCCTCTCCTTCCCTCCGTCTCCTTCTCCCTCTCCTTCCCCCTCTCCATTCCACCCTCTCCTTCACCCACTCCTTCCCTCCGTCTCCTTCCCACTCTCCTTCCCCCTCTGCTTCCCCCCTTCCTTCCCTCTCCTTCCCTTACTCCTTCCCTCCCTCTCCATTCCACCCTCTCCTTCCCCCTCTCCTTCCCTCCCTCTCCTTTCCCCTCTCCTTCCCTCCATCTCCTCCCCCCTCTCCTTACCCTGCCCCCTCTCCTTCCCCCTCTCCTTCCCTCCGTCTCCTTCTCCCTCCCCATCTCCCTCTCCTGCCCCCTCTCCTTCCTCCCCCTCTCCTTCCCACTGTCTCCTTTCCCCTCCTTCTCCCTCTACATTCCACCCTCTCCTTCCCCCTTTCCATTCCACCCTCTCCTTCCCCCTCTACTTCCCTCCATCTCCTTTCCCCTCTCCTTCCCCCTCTCCTTCCCCCTCTCCTTCCCTCCATCTCCTTTCCCCTCTCCTTCCCTCCATCTCCTCCCCCCTCTCCTGACCCCGACCCCTCTCCTTCCCCCTCACCTTCCCTCCGTCTCCTTCCCCGCTCCTTCCCCCTCTCCTTCCCTCCGTCTCCTTCCCCCTCTCCGTCCCTTACTCCTTCCCTCCCTCTCCTTTCCCAGCTCCTTCCCCCTCTCCTTCCCTCTCTCCTCCCCCCCTCCTCCCCCCGCCTTCCCCCTCTCTTTCCCCCTCTCCTTCCCCCCTCTCCTTCCCCCTCTCCTCCCCCTCCTTCCCCCCTCTCCTTCCCCCTCTCCTCCCCCCTCCTTCCCCCTCTCTTTCCCACTCTCCTTCCCCCCTCTCCTTCCTCCTCTCCATTCCACCCTCTCCTTCCCTCTCTCCTTCCCTCTGTCTCCTTCTCCCTCTCCTTCCTCCTCTCCATTCCACCCTCTCCTTCCCCCTCTCCTTCCCTCTGTCTCCTTCTCCCTCTCCTTCCTCCTCTCCATTCCACCCTCTCCTTCCCCCTCTCCTTCCCTCTGTCTCCTTCTCCCTCTCCTTCCTCCTCTCCATTCCACCCTCTCCTTCCCCCTCTCCTTCTGCCCCCTCCTTCTCCCTCTCCATTCCACCCTCTCCTTCCCCATCTCCTCCCCCCTCCTTCCCCCTCTCTTTCCCCCTCTCCTTCCCCCTCTCCATTCGATCCTTTCCTTCCCTCTCTCCTTCCCTCTGTCTCCTTCTTCCTCTCCTTTCTCCTCTCCATTCCACCCTCTCCTTCCCTCTCTCCTTCCCTCTGTCTCCTTCTCCCACTCCTTCCTCCTCTCCATTCCACCCTCTCCTTCCCTCTCTCCTTCCCTCTGTCTCCTTCTCCCTCTCCTTCCTCCTCTCCATTCCACCCTCTCCTTCCCCCTCTCCTTCCCTCTGTCTCCTTCTCCCTCTCCTTCCTCCTCTCCATTCCACCCTGTCCTTCCCCCTCTACTTCCCTCCATCTCCTTTCCCCTCTCGTTCCCCCTCTCCTTCTCCCTCTCCTTCCCTCCATCTCCTTTCCCCTCTCCTTCCCTCCATCTCCTCCCCCCTCTCCTGACCCCGACCCCTCTCCTTCCCCCTCTCCTTCCCTCCATCTCCTTCTCCCTCTCCTTCCCCCTCTCCTCCCCCCTCTCCTTCCTCCCCCTCTCCTTCCCACTGTCTCCTTTCCCCTTCTTCTCCGTCTCCTTCCCCCTCTCCTTCCCTCGGTCTCCTTCCCCCTCTCCTTCCCCCTCTCCTTCCCCCTCTCCATTCCACCCACTCCTTCCCTCTCTCCTTCTCTCCATCTCCTTCCCCCTCTCCTTCACTCTGTCTCATCCCCCTCTCCGTCCCCCTCTCTCCTTCCCCCTCTCTCCTTCCCCCCTTTCCCTCCATTACCCCCCCTCTCCTTCCCCTTTTCCTTACGCCCCCTCCTTCCCCCACTCGATTCCACCCTCTCCTTCCTCCGTCTCCTTCCACCGTCTCCTTCCCCCTCTCATTCCCCCTCTCATTCCTCCGTCTCCTTCCACCGTCTCCTTCCCCCTCTCCATTCCACCCTCTCCTCCCCCCTCTCTTTCCCCCTCTCCTTCCCCCTCTCCTTCCTCCGTCTCCTTCCCCCTCTCCATTCCACCCTCTCCTTCCCTCTCTCCTTACCTCTGTCTCATTCCTCCTCTCCTCCCACTCTCCTTCCCTCCGTCTCCTTCCCCAACTCCTCCCCACACTCCTTCCCTTACTTCTTCCCTTCCTCTCCTTCCCCCCTCCTTCCCTCCGTCTCCTTCCCCCTCTCATTCCCCCTCTCATTCCTCCGTCTCCTTCCACCGAATCTTCCCCCCCCTCCTTCCCCCCTCTCCATTCCACCCTCTCCTCCCCCCCCTCTTGTTCACCCTTTCCTTCCCCCTTTCCTTCCTCCGTCTCCTTCCACCTCTCCATTCCACCCTCTCCTTCCCTCTCTCCTTCCCCTGTATCCTTCCCCCTCTCCTTCCCTCCGTCTCCATCCCCTCTCCTTCCCCCTCTCCATTCCACCTACTTCCTCCCCACTCTCCTTCCCTCCGTCTCCTTACCCCTCTCCTTCCACCCCCTCCCACCTCTCCTTACCCCTCTCTTTCCCCCTCTCCCTCCCTCCGTCTCCATCCCCCTCTCCTTCCGCCCCCTCCTTCCCCCTCTCCTTCCCTCCATCTCCTTCCCCCTCTCCTTCCCCCTCTCCTTCCCTCCATCTCCTTCCCCCTCTCCTTCCCCCACTCCATTCCATCGTCTCCTTCCCCGTCTCCTTCCCTCCGTCTCCTTCCCCCTCTCCAACCCCCCCCATTCCCTCCGTCTCCTTCCCCCTCTCCAACCCCCCCATTCCCTCCGTCTCCTTCCACCTGTCCATTCCTCCCTCTCCTTCCCTTCGTCTCCTTCCCCCTCTCCTCCCCCCTTCCTCCCCCCCTCTCCTTCCCCGTCTCCTTCCCTCCGTCTCCTTCCCCCTCTCCAACCCCCCCATTCCCTCCGTCTCCTTCCCCCTGTCCATTCCTCCCTCTCCTTCCCTTCGTCTCCTTCCCCCTCTCCTCCCCCCTTCCTTCCCCCCTCTCCTTCCCTCTCTCCTTCCCTCCGTCTCCTTCCCCCTCTCCATTCCTCCCTCTCCTTCTCTCCCTCTCCTTTCCCCTCTCCTCCCCCCACTCCTTCCCCGTCTCCTTCCCTCTCACCTTTCCACCTGCTTCTTCCCCCTCTCCTTCTCTCCGTCTCCTTACCGCTCTCCTTCTCCCCCTTACCCCTCAATTCCACCCTCTTCTCCTTCTCCTCCCCCCATTGCCTCCGTCTCCTTCCCCCTCTCCATTTCTCCCTCTCCTTCCCTTCGTCTCCTTCCCCCTGTCCATTTCTCCCTCTCCTTCCCTTCGTCTCCTTCCCCCTCTCCTCCCCCCTTCCTTCCCCCCCTCTCCTTCCCCATCTCCATTCCTCCCTCTCCTTCTCTCCCACTCCTTTCCCCTCTCATTCCACCTCTCCATTCCAACTTCTCCTTCCCCCACTCCTTCCCCCTCTCCTTCCCCCCTTTCCTTCCCCCTCTCCATTCCACCCTCTCCTTCCCTCTCTCCTTCCCTCCGTCTCCTTCTCCCTCTCCATTCCACCCTCTCCTTCACCCACTCCTTCCCTCCGTCTCCTTCCCCCTCTCCTTCCCCCTCTGCTTCCCCCTTCCTTCCCTCTCCTTCCCTTACTCCTTCCCTCCCTCTCCTTTCCCCTGTCCTTCCCCCTCTCCATTCCACCCTCTCCACCCCTCACCTTCCCTCCGTCTCCTTTCCCCTCTCCATTCCACCCTCTCCTTCCCCCTCTCCTTCCCTCCATCTCTTTTCCCCTCTCCTTCCCTCCATCTCCTCCCGCCTCTCCTTACCCCGCCCCCTCTCCTTCCCCCTCTCCTTCCCTCCGTCTCCTTCTCCCTCCCCATCTCCCTCTCCTGCCCCCTCTCCTTCCTCCCCCTCTCCTTCCCACTGTTTCCTTTCCCCTCCTTCTCCCTCTACATTCCACCCTCTCCTTCCCCCTTTGCAGTCCACCCTCTCCTTCCCCCTCTCCTTCCCTCCATCTCCTTTCCCCTCTCCTTCCCTCCATCTCCTCCCCCCTCTCCTTACCCCGCCCCCTCTCCTTCCCCCTCTACTTCCCTCCATCTCCTTTCCCCTCTCCTTCCCCCTCTCCTTCCCCCTCTCCTTCCTCCTCACCATTCCACCCTCTCCTTCCCCCTCTCCTTCCGCCCCCTCCTTCTCCCTTTCCATTCCACCCTCTCCTTCCCCCTCTCCTCCCCCCTCCATCCCCCTCTCTTTCCCCCTCTCCTTTCCCCCTCTCCTTCCTCCTCTCCATTCGATCCTTTCCTTCCCTCTCTCCTTCCCTCTGTCTCCTTCTTCCTCTCCTTCCTCCTCTCCATTCCACCCTCTCCTTCCCTCTGTCTCCTTCTCCCTCTCCTTCCTCCTCTCCATTCCACCCTCTCCTTCCCCCTCTCCTTCCCTCTGTCTCCTTCTCCCTCTCCTTCCTCCTCTCCATTCCACACTCTCCTTCCCCCTCTCCTTCCGCCCCCTCCTTCTCCCTCTCCATTCCACCCTCTCCTTCCCCCTCTACTTCCCTCCATCTCTTTTCCCCTCTCCTTCCCCCTCTCCTTCTCCCTCTCCTTCCCTCCATCTCCTTTCCCCTCTCCTTCCCTCCATCTCCTCCCCCCTCTCTTTCCCCCTCTCCTTCCCCCTCTCCTTCCTCCGTCTCCTTCCCCCTCTCCATTCCACCCTCTCCTTCCCTCTCTCCTAACCTCTGTCTCATTCCTCCTCTCCTCCCACTCTCCTTCCCTCCGTCTCCTTCCCCAACTCCTCCCCACACTCCTTCCCTTACTCCTTCCCTTCCTCTCCTTCCCCCCTCCTTCCCTCCGTCTCCTTCCCCCTCTCATTCCTCCGTCTCCTTCCACCGAATCTTCCCCCCCCTCCTTCCCCCCTCTCCATTCCACCCTCTCCTCCCCCCCCCTTGTTCCCCCTTTCCTTCCCCCTCTCCTTCCTCCGTCTCCTTCCACCTCTCCATTCCACCCTCTAGTTCCCTCTCTCCTTCCCCTGTATCTCCTCCCCTCTCTCCTGACCCCGACCCCCTCCTTCCCCCTCTCCTTCCCTCCATCTCCTTCTCCCTCTCCTTCCCCCTCTCATCCCCCCTCTCATCCCCCCTCTCCTTCCTCCCCCTCTCCTTCCCACTGTCTCCTTTCCCCTTCTTCTCCCTCTCCTTCCCCGTCTCCTTCCCTCGGTCTCCTTCCCCCTCTCCTTCCCCCTCTCCTTCCCCCTCTCCATTCCACCCACTCCTTCCCTCTCTCCTTCTCTCCATCTCCTTCCCCCTCTCCTTCACTCTGTCTCATCCCCCTCTCCGTCCCCCTCTCTCCTTCCCCCTCTCTCCTTCCCCCCTTTCCCCCACTATCCCCCACTCCTTCCCCTTCTCCTTACGCCCCCTCCTTCCCCCCCTCCATTCCACCCTCTCCTTCCTCCGTCTCATTCCACCGTCTCCTTCCCCCACTCCATTCCACCCTCTCCTTCCTCCGTCTCCTTCCACCGTCTCCTTCCCCCTCTCATTCCCCCTCTCATTCCTCCGTCTCCTTCCTCCGTCTCCTTCCTCCGTCTCCTTCCCTCTCTCCTTACCTCTGTCTCATTCCTCCTCTCCTCCCACACTCCTTCCCTTCCTCTCCTTCCCCCCTCCTTCCCTCCGTCTCCTTCCCCCTCTCATTCCCCCTCTCATTCCTCCGTCTCCTTCCACCGTCTCTTCCCCCCCCTCCTTCCCCCCTCTCCAATTCACCCTCTCCTCCCCCCCTCTCGTTCCCCCTTTCCTTCCCCCTCTCCTTCCTCCGTCTCCTTATCCCTCTACATTCCACCCTCTCCTTCCCCCTTTGCAGTCCACCCTCTCCTTCCCCCTCTCCTTCCCTCCATCTCCTTTCCCCTCTCCTTCCCTCCATCTCCTCCCCCCTCTCCTTACCCCGCCCCCTCTCCTTCCCCCTCTCCTTCCCTCCGTCTCCTTCTCCCTCCCCATCTCCCTCTCCTGCCCCCTCTCCTTCCTCCCCCTCTCCTTCCCACTGTTTCCTTTCCCCTCCTTCTCCCTCTACATTCCACCCTCTCCTTCCCCCTTTGCAGTCCACCCTCTCCTTCCCCCTCTACTTCCCTCCATCTCCTTTCCCCTCTCCTTCCCCCTCTCCTTCCCCCTCTCCTTCCTCCTCTCCATTCCACCCTCTCCTTCCCCCTCTCCTTCCGCCCCCCTCCTTCTCCCTTTCCATTCCACCCTCTCCTTCCCCCTCTCCTCCCCCCTCCATCCCCCTCTCTTTCCCCCCTCTCCTTCCTCCTCTCCATTCGATCCTTTCCTTCCCTCTCTCCTTCCCTCTGTCTCCTTCTTCCTCTCCTTCCTCCTCTCCATTCCACCCTCTCCTTCCCTCTCTCCTTCCCTCTGTCTCCTTCTCCCTCTCCTTCCTCCTCTCCATTCCACCCTCTCCTTCCCCCTCTCCTTCCCTCTGTCTCCTTCTCCCTCTCCTTCCTCCTCTCCATTCCACCCTCTCCTTCCCCCTCTCCTTCCGCCCCCTCCTTCTCCCTCTCCATTCCACCCTCTCCTTCCCCCTCTACTTCCCTCCATCTCTTTTCCCCTCTCCTTCCCTCCATCTCCTCCCTCCTCTCCTGACCCCGACCCCCTCCTTCCCCCTCTCCTTCCCTCCATCTCCTTCTCCCTCTCCTTCCCCCTCTCCTCCCCCCTCTCCTTCCTCCCCCTCTCCTTCCCACTGTCTCCTTTCCCCTTCTTCTCCCTCTCCTTCCCCCTCTCCTTCCCTCGGTCTCCTTCCCCCTCTCCATTCCACCCACTCCTTCCCTCTCTCCTTCTCTCCATCTCCTTCCCCCTCTCCTTCACTCTGTCTCATCCCCCTCTCCGTCCCCCTCTCTCCTTCCCCGTCTCTCCTTCCCCCCTTTCCCCCCACTATCCCCCACTCCTTCCCCTTCTCCTTACGCCCCCTCCTTCCCCCCTCCATTCCACCCTCTCCTTCCTCCGTCTCCTTCCACCGTCTCCTTCCCCCACTCCATTCCACCCTCTCCTTCCTCCGTCTCCTTCCACCGTCTCCTTCCCCCTCTCATTCCCCCTCTCATTCCTCCGTCTCCTTCCTCCGTCTCCTTCCCCCTCTCCATTCCACCCTCTCCTTCCCTCTCTCCTTACCTCTGTCTCATTCCTCCTCTCCTCCCACTCTCCTTCCCTCCGTCTCCTTCCCCAACCCCTCCCCACACTCCTTCCCTTACTCCTTCCCTTCCTCTCCTTCCCCCCTCCTTCCCTCCGTCTCCTTCCCCCTCTCATTCCCCCGTCTCCTTCCACCGTCTCTTCCCCCCCCTCCTTCCCCCCTCTCCAATTCACCCTCTCCTCCCCCCCTCTCGTTCCCCCTTTCCTTCCCCCTCTCCTTCCTCCGTCTCCTTCCACCTCTCCATTCCACCCTCTCCTTCCCCTGTATCCTTCCCCCTCTCCTTCCCTCCGTCTCCTTCCCCTCTCCTTCCCCCTCTCCATTCCACCTACTTCCTCCCCACTCTCCTTCCCTCCGTCTCCTTACCCCTCTCCTTCCACCCCCTCCCACCTCTCCTTACCCCTCTCCATCCCCCTCTCCTTCCGCCCCCTCCTTCCCCCTCTCCTTCCCTCCATCTCCTTCCCCCTCTCCTTCCCCATCTCCTTCCCCCTCTCCTTCCCTCCATCTCCTTCCCCCTCTCCTTCCCCCTCTCCATTCCACCCTCTCCTTCCACCGTGTCTTTCTCCCTCTCCTTCCCCCTCTCCATTCCACCCTCTCCTTCCCCCTCTCCTCCCCTCTCCTTCCCTCCATCTACTTCCCCCTCTCCTTCCCCCTCTCCTTCCCTTACTCCTTCCCTCCCTCTCCTTTCCCCTCTCCTTCCCCCTCTCCATTCCACCCTCTCCTTCCCCCTCTCCTTCCCTTACTCCTTCCCTCCCTCTCCTTTCCCCTCTCCTTCCCCCTCTCCATTCCACCCTCTCCTTCCCCCTCTCTTTCCCTCCATCTCCATCTCCCTCTCCTCTGCCCTCTCCTTTCCACCCTCTCCTTCCCCCGTCTCCTTCTCCTCTCCTTCACCCCTCTCCTTCCCTCCGTCTCCTTCCCCCTCTCATTCCCCCTCTCATTCCTCCGTCTCCTTCCACCTCTCCTTCCCTTACTCCTTCCCTCCGTCTCCTTCCCCTTCTCTTTCACTCCGTCTACTTTCCCCTCTCCTTCCCCCTCTCCTTCCCACTCTCCTTTTCCACCCTCTCCATCCCCCCGTCTCCTTCCCCCTCTCCTCTGCCCTCTCCTTCACCCCTCTCCTTCCCTCCGTCTCCTTCCCCCTCTCATTCCCCCTCTCATTCCTCCGTCTCCTTCCACCTCTCCTTCCCTTACTCATTCCCTCCCTCTCCTTCCCCCTCTCCATTCCACCCTCTCCTCCCCCCCTCTCCTTCCTCTCTCTCTTTCCCCCTCTTCTTCCCCCTCTCCTTCCCTCCCTCTCCTTCCCCCTCTTCCTCTCCTTCTCTCCCTCTCCTTCCACCCTCTCCTTCCCCCGTATCCTTCCCCCTCTCCTTCCCTCCGTCTCCTTCCCCGTCTCTTTTCCCCTCTCCATCCCCATCTCCTTCCCCCTCTCCATTCCACCTACTTCTTCCCCCTCTCCTTCCCAGTCTCCTTCCGTCCGTCTCCTTACCCCTCTCCTTCCCCCCTCCTTACCCCTCAATTCCACCCTCTTCTCCTTGCCCCTCTCCTTCCACCCCCTCCCACCTCTCCTTACCCCTCTCTTTCCCCCCTCCCTCCCTCCGTCTTCTTCCCCCTCTCCATTCCACCCTCTCCTTCCCCCTCTCCTTCCCCCTCTCCTTCCCTCCGTCTCCTTCCCCCTCTCCTCCCCTCCATTCCCTCCGTCTCCTTCCCCCTGTCCATTCCTCCCTCTCCTTCCCTCTGTCTCCTCCCCCCTCTCCTCCACCCCTCCTTCCCCCCTCTCCTCTGCCCTCTCCTTCCGCCCCCTCCTTCTCCCTCTCCATTCCACCCTCTCCTTCCCCCTCTACTTCCCTCCATCTCTTTTCCCCTCTCCTTCCCTCCATCTCCTCCCTCCTCTCCTGACCCCGACCCCCTCCTTCCCCCTCTCCTTCCCTCCATCTCCTTCTCCCTCTCCTTCCCCCTCTCCTCCCCCCTCTCCTTCCTCCCCCTCTCCTTCCCACTGTCTCCTTTCCCCTTCTTCTCCCTCTCCTTCCCCCTCTCCTTCCCTCGGTCTCCTTCCCCCTCTCCATTCCACCCACTCCTTCCCTCTCTCCTTCTCTCCATCTCCTTCCCCCTCTCCTTCACTCTGTCTCATCCCCCTCTCCGTCCCCCTCTCTCCTTCCCCGTCTCTCCTTCCCCCCTTTCCCCCCACTATCCCCCACTCCTTCCCCTTCTCCTTACGCCCCCTCCTTCCCCCCTCCATTCCACCCTCTCCTTCCTCCGTCTCCTTCCACCGTCTCCTTCCCCCACTCCATTCCACCCTCTCCTTCCTCCGTCTCCTTCCACCGTCTCCTTCCCCCTCTCATTCCCCCTCTCATTCCTCCGTCTCCTTCCTCCGTCTCCTTCCCCCTCTCCATTCCACCCTCTCCTTCCCTCTCTCCTTACCTCTGTCTCATTCCTCCTCTCCTCCCACTCTCCTTCCCTCCGTCTCCTTCCCCAACCCCTCCCCACACTCCTTCCCTTACTCCTTCCCTTCCTCTCCTTCCCCCCTCCTTCCCTCCGTCTCCTTCCCCCTCTCATTCCCCCGTCTCCTTCCACCGTCTCTTCCCCCCCCTCCTTCCCCCCTCTCCAATTCACCCTCTCCTCCCCCCCTCTCGTTCCCCCTTTCCTTCCCCCTCTCCTTCCTCCGTCTCCTTCCACCTCTCCATTCCACCCTCTCCTTCCCCTGTATCCTTCCCCCTCTCCTTCCCTCCGTCTCCTTCCCCTCTCCTTCCCCCTCTCCATTCCACCTACTTCCTCCCCACTCTCCTTCCCTCCGTCTCCTTACCCCTCTCCTTCCACCCCCTCCCACCTCTCCTTACCCCTCTCCATCCCCCTCTCCTTCCGCCCCCTCCTTCCCCCTCTCCTTCCCTCCATCTCCTTCCCCCTCTCCTTCCCCATCTCCTTCCCCCTCTCCTTCCCTCCATCTCCTTCCCCCTCTCCTTCCCCCTCTCCATTCCACCCTCTCCTTCCACCGTGTCTTTCTCCCTCTCCTTCCCCCTCTCCATTCCACCCTCTCCTTCCCCCTCTCCTCCCCTCTCCTTCCCTCCATCTACTTCCCCCTCTCCTTCCCCCTCTCCTTCCCTTACTCCTTCCCTCCCTCTCCTTTCCCCTCTCCTTCCCCCTCTCCATTCCACCCTCTCCTTCCCCCTCTCCTTCCCTTACTCCTTCCCTCCCTCTCCTTTCCCCTCTCCTTCCCCCTCTCCATTCCACCCTCTCCTTCCCCCTCTCTTTCCCTCCATCTCCATCTCCCTCTCCTCTGCCCTCTCCTTTCCACCCTCTCCTTCCCCCGTCTCCTTCTCCTCTCCTTCACCCCTCTCCTTCCCTCCGTCTCCTTCCCCCTCTCATTCCCCCTCTCATTCCTCCGTCTCCTTCCACCTCTCCTTCCCTTACTCCTTCCCTCCGTCTCCTTCCCCTTCTCTTTCACTCCGTCTACTTTCCCCTCTCCTTCCCCCTCTCCTTCCCACTCTCCTTTTCCACCCTCTCCATCCCCCCGTCTCCTTCCCCCTCTCCTCTGCCCTCTCCTTCACCCCTCTCCTTCCCTCCGTCTCCTTCCCCCTCTCATTCCCCCTCTCATTCCTCCGTCTCCTTCCACCTCTCCTTCCCTTACTCATTCCCTCCCTCTCCTTCCCCCTCTCCATTCCACCCTCTCCTCCCCCCCTCTCCTTCCTCTCTCTCTTTCCCCCTCTTCTTCCCCCTCTCCTTCCCTCCCTCTCCTTCCCCCTCTTCCTCTCCTTCTCTCCCTCTCCTTCCACCCTCTCCTTCCCCCGTATCCTTCCCCCTCTCCTTCCCTCCGTCTCCTTCCCCGTCTCTTTTCCCCTCTCCATCCCCATCTCCTTCCCCCTCTCCATTCCACCTACTTCTTCCCCCTCTCCTTCCCAGTCTCCTTCCGTCCGTCTCCTTACCCCTCTCCTTCCCCCCTCCTTACCCCTCAATTCCACCCTCTTCTCCTTGCCCCTCTCCTTCCACCCCCTCCCACCTCTCCTTACCCCTCTCTTTCCCCCCTCCCTCCCTCCGTCTTCTTCCCCCTCTCCATTCCACCCTCTCCTTCCCCCTCTCCTTCCCCCTCTCCTTCCCTCCGTCTCCTTCCCCCTCTCCTCCCCTCCATTCCCTCCGTCTCCTTCCCCCTGTCCATTCCTCCCTCTCCTTCCCTCTGTCTCCTCCCCCCTCTCCTCCACCCCTCCTTCCCCCCTCTCCTCTGCCCTCTCCTTCCGCCCCCTCCTTCTCCCTCTCCATTCCACCCTCTCCTTCCCCCTCTCCTTCCCCCTCTTCTTCCCCACTCTCCTCCCCACTCTCCTCCCCACTCTCCTCCCCACTCTCCTTCCCTCCGTCTCCTTCCCCCTCTCCTTCCCTTACTCCTCCTCTCCCTCTCCTTTCCCCTCTCCTTCCCCTCTCCTTTCCACCTCCTCCTTCCCCCTCTCCTCCCCCCTCTCCTTCCCCCTCTCTTTCCCTCCGTCTCCTTCCCCCTCTCATTCCACATCTCCGTTCCACCCTCTCCACCCCTCTCCTTCCCTCCGTCTCCTTCCCCCTCTCCTCCCCCCTCTGCTTCCCCCCTTCCTTCCCCCTCTCCTTCCCTCCGTCTCCTTCCCCCTCTCCTCCCCACTCTCCTGCCCTCCGTCTCCTTCCCCTCTCCTTCCCCCTCTCCTTCCCCCCTCTCATTCTCCCTCTCCATTCCAACTCCTTCTCCCTCTCCTCCCGCCCTCCCTTTCCCCCTCTCCTCCCGCCTTCTCTTTCCCCCTCTCCTTTCCCCTCTCCTTCCCCATCTCCTTCCCTCCGTCTCCTCCCCTCCGTCTCCTCCCCCCTCTCCTTCCCCCCTCCTTCCCCCTCTCCATTCCACCCTCTCCTTCCCCATCCTTCCCTCTCTCCTTCCCACCGTCTCCTTCCCCCTCTCCTCCCCCCTCCTTCCCTCTCTCCTTCCCACCGTCTCCTTCCCCCTCTCCTTCCCTTCGTCTCCTTCCCTCTCTCCTCCCCCCTCTGCTTCCCCCCTTCCTTCCCCCTCTCCTTCCATCCGTCTCCTTCCCCCTCTCCATCCCACCCTCTCCTTCCCTCGATCTCCTTCCCCCTCTTCTTCCCCCTCTCCATTCCACCCTCTCCTTCCCCCTCTCTTTCCCTCCGTCTCCTTCCCCCTCTCCATTCCTCCCTCTCCTTCTCTCCCTCTCCTTTCCCCTCTCCTCTCCCCTCTCCTTCCCTCTGTCTCCTCCCCCTCTCTTCCACCCCTCCTTCTCTCCCTCTCCTCCCCTTCTCCTTCCCCCGTCTCCTCCCCTCATCCTTCCCTCCGTCTCCTTCCCCCCTCTCCTCCCCCTCTCCTTTCCTCCGTCTCCTTCCCCCTCTCCTCCACCCTCTCCTCCCCCCTCTCCTTTCCCCTCTCCTTCCCCCTCTCCTTCCCTCCGTCTCCTTACCCCACTCCTTACCCCTCTCCACTCCACTCTCGCCTTCCCCCTCTCCTCCCCCTCATTCCCTCCGTCTCCTTCCCCCTGTCCATTCCTCCCTCTCCTTCCCTTCGTCACCTTCCCCCTCTCCTTCCCCCTCTCCTTCTGCCCCCTCCTTCCCCCTCTCCTTCCCTCCATCTCCTTCCCCCACCCCTTCCCCATCTCCTTCCCCCATTCCGCCCTCTCCTTCCCCCTCTCCTTCCCTCCATCTCCTTCCCCCACCCCTTCCCCATCTCCTTCCCCCATTCCGCCCTCTCCTTCCCCCTCTCCTTTCCTCCCACTCCTTCCCCCTCTTCCTCTCCTTCCCCCTCTCCTTCCCCCGTATCCTTCCCCGTCTCCTTCCCTCCGTCTCCTTCCCCGTCTCTTTTCCCCTCTCCATCCCCATCTCCTTCCCCCTCTCCATTCCACCTACTTCTTCCCCCTGTCCTTCCTCCTCTCCTTCCCCCTCTCCGTCCCTCCCTCTCCTTCCCTCTCTCCTCCCAACTCTCCTTCCCTCCGTCTCCTTCCCCCTCTCCTTCCCTTACTCCTCCCCTCCCTCTCCTTTCCCCTCTCCTTCCCCTCTCCATTCCACCTTCTCCTTCCCCCTCTCCTTCCCCCTCTCTTTCCCTCCGTCTCCTTCCCCCTCTCATTCCACCTCTCCGTTCCACCCTCTCCACCCCTCTCCTTCCCTCCATCACCTTCCCCCTCTCCTCCCCCCTCTGCTTCCCCCCTTCCTTCCCCCTCTCCTTCGCTCCGTCTCCTTGCCCCTCTCCTCCCGCCCTCTCTTTCCCCGTCTCCTTCCCCCCTCTCATTCTCCCTCTCCATTCCACCCTCTCCTTCCCCCCCTCCTTCCCCCTCTCCATTCCACCCCCTCCTTCCCTCTCTCCTTCCCTCCATCTCCTTCCCCCTCTTCTTCTTCCCCCTCTCCATTCCACCCTCTCCTACCCCCTCTCCTTCCCCCTCTCCTTCCCTCCGTCTCCTACCCCCTCTCTTTCCCTCCGCCTCCTTCCCCGTCTCTTCCCCGTCTTCTTCCCCCTCTCCTTACCTCCATCTTCTTCCCCCTCTCCTTCCCCATCTCCTTCCCTCCATCTTCTTCCCCCTCTCCTCCACCCCCCTCCCCCCTCTCCTCCCCCTCTCCTTGCCCCCATCTCCTCCCCCCAATCCTTCCCTCCGTCTCCTTCCCCCTCTCCTCCCCTCCGTCTCCTTCCCCCTCTCCTCCACCATTCCTTCCACCCCTGTCCTCCCCCTCTCCTCCCCCCTCTCCTCCACCCCCCTTGCCCCCTCTCCTTCCCCTCTCCTTCCCTCCGTCTCCTTCCGCCTCTCCTCCTCCCTCTCCTCCCCCTCTCCTCTCCCCTCTCCTTCCCCCTCTCATTCCCCCTCTCCTTCCCCCTCTCCATTCCACCCTCTCCTCCCCCTCTCCTTCCCCCTCTCTTCCCCTTCTCCTTCCCCCTCTCCTTTCCCCTCTCCTTCCCCCCACTCCCTCCCCCTCTCCTTCCCTCCATCTCCTTCCCCCACTCCTTCCCCATCTCCTTCCCCCATTCCACCCTCTCCTTCCCCCTCTCTTTCCCTCTGTCTCCTTCCCCCTCTCCTTCCCCCTCTCTTTCCCTCCGTCTCCTTCCCCCTTTCCTTCCCCCTCTCCTTCCCAACCTCTCCTTCTCCCTCTCCTTCCCCCTCTCCTTTCCACCCTCTTCTTCCCCCTCTCCTTCCCCCTCTCCTTCCCCCTCTCTTTCCCTCCGCCTCCTTCCCCGTCTCTTCCCCGTCTTCTTCCCCCTCTCCTTCCCTCCATCTTCTTCCCCCTCTCCTTTCACCCTCTCCTTCCCCCTCTCCATTCCACCCTCTCCTTCCCTCTTTCCTTCCCTCCATCTCCTTCCCCTTCCACTTCACTCCGTCTACTTTCCCCCCTCCTTCCACCTCTCCTCTGCCCTCTCATTCCCCCTCTCATTCCTCCGTCTCCTTCCAACGTCTCTTTCCCCCTCTCCTTCCTCCCTCTCCTTCCCCCTCTCCATTCCACCCTCTCCTCCCCCTCTCCTTCCCCCTCTCTTCCCCCTCTCTTTCCCCCTCTCCTTCCCCCTCTCCTTCCCCCTCTCCTCCCGCCCTCTCTTTCCCCCTCTCCTCCCGCCCTCTCTTTTCCCGTCTCCTTCCCCCTCTCCTTCCCTCCGTCTCCTTCCTCCTCTCCTTCCCTCTGTCTCCTTCCCCCTCTCCTTCCACCTCACTTTCCCTCCATCTCCTTCCCTCTCTCCTCCCCCCATTCCCTCCGTCTCCTTCCCCCTGTCCATTCCTCCCTCTCCTTCCCTTCGTCTCCTTCCCCCTCTCCTCCCCCCTTCCTTCCCCCCTCTCCTTCTCTCTCTCCTTCCCTCCGTCTCCTTCCCCCTCTCCATTCCTCCCTCTCCTTCTATACCTCTCCTTCCCCCACTCCTCCCCCTCTCATTCCCTCTGTCTCCTTCCTCCTCTCCTCCACCCCCCTCCCCCCTCTCCTTCCCCCTCTCCTTCCCCCACTCCTCCCCCCAATCCTTCCCTCCGTCTCCTTCCCCCTCTCCTCCCCTCCGTCTCCTTCCCCCTCTCCTCCACCATTCCTTCGACTCTCTCCTGCCCCTCTCCTCCCCCCTCTCCTCCACCCCCCTTGCCCCCTCTCCTCCCCCTCTCCTTCCCCCTCTCCTTCCCCCTCTCCTTAGCCCTCTCATTCCCCCTCTCATTCCTGCGTCTCCTTCCACCGTCTCTTTCCCCCTCTCCTCCCCTCTCTCCTTCCCCCTCTCCATTCCACCCTCTCCTTCCCCTCTCCTTCCCCCTCTCTTCCCCCTCTCCTTCCCCCTCTCTTTCTGCCCCCTCCTTCCCCCTCTCCTTCCCTCCATCTCCTTCTCCCTCTCCTTCCCCATTCCACCCTCTCCTTCCCCCTCTCCTTCCCTCTGTCTCCTTCCCCCTCTCCTTCCACCTCTCTTTCCCTCTGTCTCCTTCCCCCTCTCCTCCCCCCCATTCCCTCTCCTTCCCCCTCTCCATTCCACCCTCTCCTTCCCGCTCTCCTTCCCCCCGTCTCCTTCCGCCTCTCCTTCCCTCCATTTCCTTCCCCCTCTCCTCCCCCCTCTCCTTCCCTCCGTCTCCTTCCCCCTCTCCTTCCCTCCATTTCCTTCCCCCTCTCCTTCCCCCTATCCTTCCCCCCTTCTCCATCCCCCCTCTCCTTCCCCCTCTCATTCCACCTCTCCATTCCACCCTCTCCACCCATCTCCATCCCTCCCTCTCCTTCCCCCTCTCCTTCCCTCCATCTCCTTTCCCCTCTCCTTTCCCCTCTCCTTCCCCCTGTCCATTCCTCCCTCTCCTTCCCTTCGTCACCTTCCCCCTCTCCTCCCCTCTTCCTTCCCCATCCTCTCCTTCCCTCTCTCCTTCCCTCCGTCTCCTTCCCCCTCTCCATTCCTCCCTCTCCTTCTCTACCTCTCCTTCCCCCTCTCCTCGCCCCTCTCCTCACCCCTCTCCTTCCCTCTGTCTCCTTCCTCCTCTCCTCCACCCCCCTCCCCCCTCTCCTCCCCCTCTCCTTGCCCCCATCTCCTCCCCCCAATCCTTCCCTCCGTCTCCTTCCCCCTCTCCTCCCCTCCGTCTCCTTCCCCCTCTCCTCCACCATTCCTTCCACCCCTGTCCTCCCCCCTCTCCTCCACCCCTCTTGCCCCCTTTCCTTCCCCTCTCCTTCCCTCCGTCTCATTCCCCCTCTCCTTCCCCCTCTCCATTCCACCCTCTCCTCCCCCTCTCCTTCCCCCTCTCTTCCCCTTCTCCTTCCCCCTCTCCTTTCCCCTCTCCTTCCCCCTCTCCTTCTGCCCACTCCCTCCCCCTCTTCTTCCCTCCATCTCCTTCCCCCACTCCTTCCCCATCTCCTTCCCCCACTCCACCCTCTCCTTCCCCCTCTCTTTCCCTCTGTCTCCTTCCCCCTCTCCTTCCCCCTCTCTTTCCCTCCGTCTCCTTCCCCCTTTCCTTCCCCCTCTCCTTCCCAACCTCTCCTTCTCCTCTCCTTTCCACCCTCTTCTTCCCCCTCTCCTTCCCCCTCTCCTTCCCACTCTCCTTTCCACCCTCTCCTTCCCCCTCTCCTTCCCCCTCTCCTTCCTCCTCTCCTTCCCTCCGTCTCCTACCCCTCTCCTTCCGCCCCATCCTTCCCCCTCTCCATTCCACCCTCTCCTCCCCCCTTCCTTCTCCCCCTCTCCTTCCCTCCGTCTCCTTCCCCCTCTCCATTCCTCCCTCTCCTTCTCTCCCTCTCCTTTCCCCTCTCCTCACCCCACTCCTTCCCTCCGTCTCCTTCCCCCTCTCTCCTTCCCACTCTCTCCTTCCCCCCTTTCCCCCCACTACCCCCCCACTCCTTCCCCTTCTCCTTACGCCCCCTCCTTCCCCCCCTCCATTCCACCCTCTCTTTCCCTCCGTCTCCTTCCCCCTCTCCTTCCCTCCGTCTCCTTCCCCCCTCTCCTTCACTCCGTCTACTTTCCCCTCTCCTTCCCACTCTCCTTTCCACCCTCTCCTTCCCCCTCTCTTTCCCTCTCTCCTCTGCCCTCTCCTTCACCCCTTTCCTTCCCTCCGCCTCCTTCCCCCTCACATTCCCCCTCTCCTTCCCTCCGTCTCCTTCCCCCTCTCCTTCACTCTTACTTTCCCCTCTCCTTCCCCCTCTCCTTCCCACTCTCCATTCCACCCTCTGCTTCCCCCTCTCCTTCCCTCCGTCTCCTTCCCCCTCTCCTCCTCCCTCTGCTTCCCCCCTTCCTTCCCCCTCTCCTTCCCTCCAACTCCTCCTCCCCTCTCCTTCCCCCTCTCCATTCCACCCACTCCTTCCCCCTCTCCTTCCCACCGTCTCCTTCCCCCGTCTCTTCCCCCCTCCTTTCACCCTCTCCTTCCCCCTCTCCATTCCACCCACTCCTTCCCTCCATCTCCTTCCCCCTCTCCTTCCCTTGTCTCCTTCCCCCTCTCCATTCCACCCTCTCCTTCCCCCTCTCTTTCCCTCCATCTCCTTCCCCCTCTCCTTCCCTCTGTCTCCTCCCCCCTCTCCTTCCCTCCATCTCCATTCCACCCTCTCCTTCCCCCTCTCCTTCCCACTCCATTCCTCCCTCTCCTTTCGCACGACTCTCCAACCCCCTACTCCTCTCCCCACTCCTTCCCCTCTCCTTCCCCCCTCCTTCCCCCCTTCTCCTTCCCCCCTCTCCTTCCCCCTCCTCCATCCCCCCACACCAACCCCCTCTCTCATTCCCTCCCTCTCTCGTTCTCTCCTCTCTCCTTCTCCCCTCTCTCCTTCCCCCTCTCCTCCCCTCTCCTTCCCTCCGTCTCCTTCCCCCTCTCCTCCCCCCCATTCCCTCCGTCTCCTTCCCCCTGTCCATTCCTCCCTCTCCTTCCCTTCGTCACCTTCCCCCTCTCCTCCCCCCTTCCTTCCCCCCCCTCCTTCCCTCTCTCCTTCCCTCCGTCTCCTTCCCCCTCTCCATTCCTCCCTCTCCTTCTATACCTCACCTTCCCCCTCTCCTCCCCCCTCTCCTTCCCTCTGTCTCCTTCCTCCTCCCCTCCACCCCCCTTCCCCCCTCTCCTCCCCCTCTCCTTCCCCCCCGTCTCCTCCTCCCAATCCTTCCCTCCGTCTCCTTCCCCCTCTCCTCCCCCCTCTCCTCTCCCCTCTGCTTCCCCCCTTCCTTCCCCCTCTCCTTCCCCATCTCCTTCCCTCCAACTCCTCCTCCCCTCTCCTTCCCCCTCTCCATTCCACCCACTCCTTCCCCCTCTCCTTCCCTCTGTCTCCTTCCTCCTCTCCTGCCCCCTCTCTTTCCCTCCGTTGCCTTCCCCCGTCTCTTCCCCCTCTCTTTCCCCCTCTCCTTCCCTCTGTCTCCTCCCCCCTCTCCTCCACCCCCCTTGCCCCCTCACCTCCCCCTTTCCTTCCCTCCATCTCCTTCCCCCTCTCCTCCCTCTCCTCACCCCCTCCTCTCCCCATCTCCTTCCCCTTCTCCTTCCGCCCCCTCCTTCTCCCTCTCCATTCCACCCTCTCCTTCCCCCTCTTCTTCCCCCTCGCCTTCCTCCTCTCCTTCCCCCTCTCCTTCCCTCCGTCTCCTTCCCCCTCTCCTTCCCTCCCTCTCCTTACCACTCTCCTTTCCAACCTCTCCTTTCCAACCTCTCCTTTCCCCCCTCTCCTTCCCCCTCTCCTCTGCCCTCTCATTCCCCCTCTCATTCCTCCAATTCCTTCCACCGTCTCTTTCCCCCTCTCCTTCCGCCCTCTCCTTCCCCTTCTCCATTCCACCCTCTCCTCCCCCTCTCCTTCCCCCTCTCTTCCCCCTCTCCTTCCCCCTCTCTTTCCCCCTCTCCTTCCCCCTCTCCTTCTGCCCCCTCCTTCCCCCTCTACTTCCCTCCATCTCCTTCCCCCTCTCCTTCCCCATCTCCTTCCCCCATTCCGCCCTCTCCTTCCCCCTCTCCTTCCCGCTGTCTCCTTCCCCCTCTCCTTCCACCTCTCTTTCCCTCCGTCTCCTTCCCCCTCTCCTCCCCACCATTCCCTCCTTCTCCTTCCCCCTGTCCATTCCTCCCTCTTCTTCCCTTCGTCTCCTTCCTCCTCTCCTCCCCCCTTCCTTCCCCCCCTCTCCTTCCCTCTCTCCTTCCCTCCGTCTCCTCCCCCCTCTCCATTCCTCCCTCTCCTTCTATACCTCTCCTTCCCCCTCTCCTCCCCCCTCTCCTTCCCTCTGTCTCCTTCATCCTCTCCTCCACTCCCCTCCCCCCCTCTCCTTCCCTCCGGCTCCTTCCCCCTCTCCTCCCCCCTTTCCTTCCCTCTGTCTCCTTCATCCTCTCCTCCACTCCCCTCCCCCCCTCTCCTCCCCCTCTCCTCCTTCCCGTCTCCTCCCCCCAATCCTTCCCTCCGTCTCCTTCCCCCTCTCCTCCCCTCCGTCTCCTTCCCCCTCTCCTCCACCATTCCTTCCACCCTCTCCTGCCCCTCTCCTCACCCCTCTCCTCCCCCCTCTCCTCCACCCCCCTTGCCCCCTCTCCTCCCCCTCTCCTTCCCTCCGTCTCCTTCCCCCTCTCCTCCTCCCTCTCCTCCCCCTCTCCTTCCCCCCTCCTTCCCCCTCTCCTTCCCGCTCTCCGTCCCCCTCTCCTTCCCTCCATCTCCTTCCCCCTCTCCATTCCACCCTCTCCTCCCCTTCTCCTTCCCCCCTCCTTCCCCCTCTCCTTCCCGCTCTCCGTCCCCCTCTCCTTCCCTCCATCTCCTTCCCCCTCTCCTTCCCCATCTCCTTCCCCCATTCCACCCTCTCCTTCCCCCTCTCCTTCCCTCTGTCTCCTTCACCCTCTCCTTCCACCTCTCTTTCCCTCCGTCTCCTTCCCCCTCTCCTCCCCCCCATTCCCTCTCCTTCCTCCTCTCCTACCCCCTCTCCATTCCACCCTCTCCTTCCCCCTCTCCTTCCCTCAGTCTCCTTCCGCCTCTCCTTCCCTCCATTTCCTTCCCCCTCTCCTCCCCCTCTCCTTCCCTCCGTCTCCTTCCCCCCTCCTTCCCTCCATTTCCTTCCCCCTCTCCTTCCCCCTCTCCTTCCCCCTATCCTTCCCCCCTTCTCCTTCCCCCCTCTCCTTCCCCCTCTCATTCCACCTCTCCATTCCACCCTCTCCACCCATCTCCATCCCTCCCTCTCCTTCCCCATCTCCTTCCCTCCATCTCCTTTCCCCTCTCCTTTCCCCTCTCCTTCCCCCTGTCCATTCCTCCCTCTCCTTCCCTTCGTCACCTTCCCCCTCTCCTCCCCCCTTCCTTCCCCCCCTCTCCTTCCCTCTCTCCTTCCCTTCGTCACCTTCCCCCTCTCCTCCCCCCTTCCTTCCCCCCGCCTCCTCCCCCCAATCCTTCCCTCCGTCTCCTCCCCCCTCTCCTCCACCCCCCTTGCCCCCTCTCCTTCCCCTCTCTCCTTCCCCCTCTCCTTCCCCCTCTCCTTCCCCTTCTCCTTCCCCTTCTCCTTCCCCTTCTCCTTCCCCCTCTCATTCCCCCTCTCATTCCCCCTCCTTCCCCCATACCACCCTCTCCTTCCCCCTCTCTTTCCCTCTGTCTCCTTTCCCCTCTCCTTCCCCCTCCCTTTCCCTCCGTCTCCTTCCCCCTTTCCTTCCCCCTCTCCATTCCACCCTCTCCTTTCCCCTCTCCTTCCTCCATCTCCTTCCCTCTCCCCTTCCCCCCTCCTTCCCAACCTCTCCTTCTCCCTCTCCTTCCCCCTCTCCTTTCCCCCCTCTCCTTCCCTCCGTCTCCTACCCCTCTCCTACCGCCCCATCCTTCCCCCTCTCCATTCCACCCTCTCCTCCCCCCTTCCTTCCCCCTCTCTCCTTCCCTCTCTCCTACCCTCCGTGTCCTTCCCCCTCTCCATTCCTCCCTCTCCTTCTCTCCCTCTCCTTTCACCTCTCCTCCCCCACTCCTTCCCTCCGTCTCCTTCCCCCTCTCTCCTTCCCACTCTCTCCTTCCCCCCTTTCCCCCCCTCCTTACACCCCCTCCTTCCCCCTCTCTTTCCCTCCGTCTCCTTCCCCCTCTCCTTCCCTCCGTCTGATCCCTCTCTCCTTCCCTCTCTCCTTCCCTCCGTCTCCTTCCCCCCTCTCCTTCCCCCTCTCCTTCACTCCGTCTTCTTTCCCCTCTCCTTCCCACTATCCTTCCCACTCTCCTTTCCACCCTCTCCTTCCCCCTCTCTTTCCCTCCGTCTCCTTCCCTCTCTCCTCTGCCCTCTCCTTCACCCCTTTCCTTCCCTCCGCCTCCTTCCCCCTCTCATTCCCCCTCTCCTTCCCTCCGTCTCCTTCCCCCTCCCCTTCACTCTGTCTACCTTTCCCTCTCCTTCCCCCTCTCCTTCCCACTCTCCATTCCACCCTCTGCTTCCTCCTCTCCTTCCCTCCGTCTCCTTCCCCCTCTCCTCCCCTTCTGCTTCCCCCCTTCTTTCCCCCTCTCCTTCCCCCTCTCCATCCCTCCAACTCCTCCTCCCCTCTCCTTCCCCCTCTCCATTCCACCCACTCCTTCCCCTCTCCTTCCCTCTGTCTCCTTCCTCCTCTCCTTCCCTCCGTTGCCTTCCCCCGTCTCTTCCCCCTCTTCTTCCCACCGTCTCCTTCCACCGTCTCTTCCCCCCTCCTTTCACCCTCTCCTTCCCCCTCTCCATTCCACCCACTCCTTCCCTCTCTCCTTCCCTCCATCTCCTTCCCCCTCTCCTTCCCTCTGTCTCCTCCCCCTCTCCTTCCCTCCATCTCCATCCCCCTCTCCTTCCCCCTCCTCCATTCCCCCTCCATCCACCCTCTCTCATTCCCTCCCTCTCTCCTTCCTCCCCCTCTCTCCTTCTCTCCTCTCTCCTTCTCCCCCCCACTCTTCCCCCTCTCCTTCCCCCCGACTCCTTCCCCGCCCTCCAATCCCCCCACTCCTTCCCACCAATCCTCCCCCCATTTTTTCCCAAACTCCTACCCTTCCCCCCCCTTCCACCCTCTCCATTCCTCCCTCTCCTTGCGCACGACTCTCCAACCCCCTACTTCTCTCCACACTCCTTCCCCTCTCCTTCCCCCCCTCCTTCCCCCCTTCTCCTTCCCCCCTCTCCTTCCCCCTCCTCCATCCCCCCACTCCAACCCCCTCTCTCATTCCCTCCCTCTCTCGTTCTCTCCTCTCTCCTTCTCCCCTCTCTCCTTCCCCCTCTCCTCCCCTCTTCTTCCCACCGTCTCCTTCCCCCCTCCCTCCCCCTCTCCTCCCCCCTCTCCTTCCCCCCTCCTCATCTTATCCCTCCTCCTTCACTCTCTCCATTCCACCCTCTCCATCCCCCTCTCCTTCCCCCATCTCCTTCCCCCCACTTCCCCCCTCCTGCCCCCCACTCCACCACCCCACTCCTTCCCCCTTCTGCTTCCCCCCCATCTCCAAACCCCAATCCTTACCTCCAATCCTCCCCATTTACTTTCCCCCCACTCCAACTCCCCACTCCTCCCCCTTCCCACCTCTCCTTCCCCCTCTCCTACCCACTCTCCATTCCACCCTCTCCTTCCCCCTCTCCTTCCCTCCGTCTCCTTCCGCCTCTCCTTCCCTCCATTTCCTTCCCCCTCTCCTCCCCCCTCTCCTTCCCTCCGTCTCCTTCCCCCTCTCCTTCCCTCCACTTCCCCCCACTCCTTCCCCCCTTCTCCTTTCCCCCGCTCCTTCGCACTCTGCTTCCCCTCTATCCTTCCCCCCTTCTCCTTCCCCCCTCTCCTTCCCCCTCTCATTCCACCTCTCCATTCCACCCTCTCCACCCATCTCCATCCCTCCCTCTCCTTCCCCCTCTCCTTCCCTCCATCTCCTTTCCCCTCTCCTTTCCCCTCTCCTTCCCTCCATCTCCTTTCCCCTCTCCTTCCCTCCATTTCCCCTCTCCTTCCCCCCTCCTTCCCCCTCTCCATTCCACCCTCTCCTTCCCCCTCTCCTTCCCTCCGTCTCCTCACCCCTCCTTCCCCCTCTCCTTCCCCTCTCCTTCCCCCTCTCCTTTCCCCTCTCCTTCCCTCCATTTCCTTCCCCCTCTCCTTCCCCCTATCCTTCCCCCCTTCTCCTTCCCCCCTCTCCTTCCCCCTCTCATTCCACCTCTCCATTCCACCCTCTCCACCCATCTCCATCCCTCCCTCTCCTTCCCCCTCTCCTTCCCTCCATCTCCTTTCCCCTCTCCTTTCCCCTCTCCTTCCCTCCATCTCCTTTCCCCTCTCCTTCCCTCCATTTCCCCTCTCCTTCCCCCCCTCCTTCCCCCTCTCCATTCCACCCTCTCCTTCCCCCTCTCCTTCCCTCCGTCTCCTCACCCCTCCTTCCCCCTCTCCTTCCCCTCTCCTTCCCCCTCTCCTTTCCCCTCTCCTTCCCTCCGTCTCCTCACCTCTCCTTCCCCCTCTCCTTCCCCCTCTCCTTTCCCCTCTCCTTCCCTCCGTCTCCTCACCTCTCCTTCCCCCTCTCCTTCCCCCTCTCCTTCCCTCCGTCTCCTCACCCCTCCTTCCCCCTCTCCTTGCCCCAATCCTTCCCCCTCTCTTCCCCCTCCCCTTCCCCTTCTCCATTCCACCATCTCCTTTCCCCTCTCCTTCCCACCGTCTCCTTCCCCCTCCCCTTCCGCCTCTCCTTCTCCCTCTCCTTCCCCCTCTCCATTCCACCATCTCCTTTCCCCTCTCCTTCCCCCTCCCCTTCCCCCTCTCCTTCCCCCTCTCCTTCCCAAACTCCATTCCACCCTCTCCTTTCGCACTACTCTCCAACCCCCTACTCCTCTCCCCTCTCCTTCCCCGCCTCCTTCCCCCCTTCGCCTTCCCCCCCTCTGCTTCCCCCTCCTCCATCCCCCCAATCCAACCCCCTCTCTCATTCCCTCCCTCTCTCGTTCCCTCCTCTCTCCTTCTCCCCTCTCTCCTTCCCCCTCTCCTCCCCCTCCTTCCCGTCTCCTTCTCCCTCTCCTTTCCCCTCTCCTTCCCTCCGTCTCCTTCCCCCCTCCTCTCCTTATCCCCCCTCCTTCCCCCTCTCCATTCAACCCTCTCCTTCCCCCTCTCCTTCCCTCCATCTCCTTCCCCCTCTCCTTCCACCTCTCCATTCCACCCTCTACTTTCCCCTCTCTTTCCCTCCTTCTCCTTCCCTCCCTCTCCTACCCCCTCCTTCCCACTCTCCTTTCCACCCTCTCCTTCCGCCCATCTCATTCCCCCTCTCCTTCACCCCTCTCCTTCCCCCCGTCTCCTTCCCCCTCTCCTTTCCACCCTCCTTGCCCCCTCTCCTCCCCACTATCATTTCCTCCGTCTCCTTCCGTCCGTCTCCTTCCCCCTCTCCTCCTCCCTCTCCTCCCCCGCCTCCTTCCCTCTTCTCCTTCCCCCCCTCCTTACCCCTCTCCACTCCACCCTCTCCTTCCCCCCTCCTTCCCTTCGTCTCCTTCCCCCCTCTCCTTCCCCCTCTCCTTCCACCATCTCCTTTCCCCTCTCCTTCCCACCGTCTCCTTCCCCCTCCCCTTCCGCCTCTCCTTCCCCCTCTCCTTCCCAACCTCTCCTTCCCCCTCTCCTTCCCCCTCTCCATTCCACCATCTCCTTTCCCCTCTCCTTCCCACCGTCTCCTTCCCCCTCCCCTTCCCCCTCTCCTTCCCCCTATCTTTCCCTGTGTGTCCATCTCCCTATCCTCTGCCCTCTCCTTTCCACCCTCTCGTTCCCCCCCGTCTCCTTCCCCCTATCCTCTGCCCTCTCCTTCACCCCTCTCCTTCCCTCCGTCTCCTTCCCCCTCTCCTTCCGCCCCCTCCTTCTCCCTCTCCATTCCACCCTCTCCTCCCCCTCTCCTTCCCCATCTCCTTCTCCCTCTCCATTCCACCCTCTCCTTCCCCCTCTCCCTTCCTCCGTCTCCTTCCCCTCTCCTTCCGCCCCATCCTTACCCCTCTCCTTCCCACTGTCTCCTTTCCCCTCCTTCCCCCTCTCCTTCCCCCTCTCCTTCCCTCCGTCTTCTTCCCCCTCTCCTTCCCCCTCTCCATTCCACCCACTCCTTCCCTCTCTCCTTCCACCACTCCTTCCCTCCGTCTCCTTCCCCCTCTCCATCCCCCTCCCTCCTTCCCCCTCTCCATTCCACCCACTCCTTCCCTCTCTCCTTCCCCCTCTCCTTCTCCTCCCACTCCTCCCCCCCTCCTTCCCCCCGACTCCTTCCCCCCCCTCCAATCCCCCCACTCCTTCCCACCAATCCTCCCCCCATCCTTTCCCCATGCTCCTACCCTTCCCCCTCTCCTCCCCCTCTCCTTCCCCCCCTTCCCCCACTCCATTCCACCCTCTCCTTTCACACTACTCTCCAACCCCCCTACTCCTCTCCCCACTCCGTCCCCTCTCCTTACCCCCTCTCCTTCCCCCTCCTCCATCCCCCCACTCCAACCCCCTCTCTCATTCCCTCCCTCTCTCGTTCTCTCCTCTCTCCTTCCCCCTCTCCTCCCCTCTCCTTCCACCTCTCCATTCCACCCTCTCCACCCCTCTCTTTCCCTCCGTCTCCTTCCCCTCTCCTTCCGCCCATCCTTCCCCCTCTCCATTCCACCCTCTCCTTCCCCCTCGCCTTCCCTCCATCTCCTTTCCCCTCTCTGTCCCTCCATCTCCTCCCCCTCTCCTTACCCCGCCCCCTCTCCTTCGCCCTCTCCTTCCCACTGTCTCCTTTCCCCTCCTTCCCCCTCTCCTTCCCCCACTCCTTCCCTCCGTCTCCTTCCCCCCTCCTTCCCCCTCTCTCCTTCCCCCTCTCCATTCCACCCACTCCTTCCCTCTCTCCTTCCCTCCATCTCCTTCCCCTCTCCTTCACTCGGTCTCTTCCCCCTCTCCTTCCCCCTCTCTCCTTCCCCCTCTCTCCTTCCCCCCCTTTCCCCTCACTCCTTCCCCTTCTCCTTCCGCCCCCTCCCCCCCTCCATTCCAACCTCTCCTTCCCCCTCCCCTTCCCCACGACTCCTTCCCCCCCTCCAATCCCCCCACTCCTTCCCACCAATCCTCCCTCCATCCTTTCCCCACACTCCTACCCTTCCCCCCTCTCCCCCTCTCCTTCCCCCCCCTTCCCCCTCTCCATTCCACCCTCTCCTTCCCCCTCTCCTTCCCACTCCATTCCTCCCTCTCCTTTCGCACTAATCTCCAACCCCCCTACTCCTTCCCCCCCTCCTTCCCCCCTTCTCCTTCCCCCCTCTCCTTCCCCCTCCGCCATCCCCCCACTCCAACCCCCTCTCTCATTCCCTCCCTCTCTCGTTCTCTCCTCTCTCCTTCTCCCCTCTATCCTTCCCCCTCTCCTCCCCTCTCCTTCCCCCTCTCCTTCCCCCTCTCATTCCACCTCTCCATTCCACCCTCTCCACCCTTCTCCTTCCCTCCGTCTCCTTCCCCTCTCCTTCTGCCCCATCCTTCCCCCTCTCCATTCCACCCTCTCCTTCCCCCTCTCCTTCCCTCCATCTCCTTTCCCCTCTCCTTCCCCCTCTCCTTCCCTCCATCTCCTTTCCCCTCTCTGTCCCTCCATCTCCTCCCCCTCTCCTTACCCCGCCCCCTCTCCTTCCCCCTCTCCTTCCCACTGTCTCCTTTCCCCTCCTTCCCCCTCTCCTTCCCCCTCTCCTTCCCTCCGTCTCCTTCCCCCCTCCTTCCCCCTCTCTCCTTCCTCCTCTCCATTCCACCCACTCCTTCCCTCTCTCCTTCCCTCCATCTCCTTCCCCCTCTCCTCTGCCCTCTCCTTCACCCCTCTCCTTCCCTCCATCTCCTTCCCCCTCTCCTCTGCCCTCTCCTTCCCCCCTCTCCTTCACTCCGTCTACTTTCCCCTCTCCTTCCCACTCTCCTTTCCACCCTCTCCTTCCCCCTCTTTCCCTCCGTCTCCTTCCTTCTCTCCTCTGCCCTCTCCTTCACCCCTTTCCTTCCCTCCGTCTCCTTCCCCCTCTCCTTCCCCCTCTCCTTCACTCCGTCTCCTCCTCCCCTCTCCTTCCGCCTCTCCATTCCACCCACTCCTTCCCCCTTTCCTTCCCTCCGTCTCCTTCCCCCTCTCCTTCCCCCTCTCCTTCACTCCATCTCCTCCTCCCCTCTCCTTCCGCCTCTCCATTCCACCCACTCCTTCCCCCTCTCCTTCCCTCCGTCTCCTTCCTCCTCTCCTTCCCCCTCTCTTTTCCTCCGTTGCCTTCCCCTGTCTCTTCCCCCTCTTCTTCCCCCTCTCCTTCCCACCGTCTCTTCCCCCCTCCTTTCACCCTCTCCTTCCCCCTCTCCATTCCACCCTCTCCTTCCCTCTCTCTTTCCCTCCATCTCCTTCCCCCTCTCCTTCCCTTGTCTCCTTTCCCCTCTCCATTCCACCCTCTCCTTCCCTCTCTCCTTCCCTCCATCTCCTTCCCCCTCTCCTTCCCTCTGTCTCCTCCCTCCTCTCCTTGCCCCTCTCCTTCCCTCTGTCTCCTCCCCCCTCTCTTTCCCTGGGTCTCCTTCCCCCTCTCCATCCCCCTCTCCTTCCCCCTCCTCCATTCCCCCTCCATCCACCCTCTCTCATTCCCTCCCTCTCTCCTTCTCTCCTCTCTCCTTCTCCCCCCACTCTTCCCCCTCTCCTTCCCCCCGACTCCTTCCCCCCCTCCAAACCCCCCACTCCTTCCCACCAATCCTCCCCCCATCCTTTCCCCACACTCCTACCCTTCCCCTCTCCTCTCCCTCTCCTTCCCCCCCTTCCCCCTCTCCATTCCACCCTCTCCTTCCCCCTCTCCTTCCCACTCCATTCCACCCTCTCCTTTCGCACTACTCTCCAACCCCCTACTTCTCTCCCCACTCCTTCCCCTCTCCTTCCCACCCTCCTTCCCCCCTTCTCCTTCCCCCCTCTCCTTCCCCCTCCTCCATCCCCCCACTCCAACCCCCTCTCTCATTCCCTCCCTCTCTCGTTCTCTCCTCTCTCCTTCTCCCCTCTCTCCTTCCCCCTCTCCTCCCCCCTCTCCTTCGCCCCTCCACATTTTATCCCCCCTCCTTCACTCTCTCCATTCCACCCTCTCCATCCCCCTCTCCTTCCCTCCATCTCCTTCCCCCTCTCCTTCCCCCATCTCCTTCCCCCCACTTCCCCCCTCCTTCCCCCCACTCCACCACCCCACTCCTTCCCCCTTCTGCTTCCCCCCCATCTCCAACCCCCCACTCCTTACCTCCAATCCTCCCCATTTACTTTCCCCCCACTCCAACTTCCCACTCCTCCCCTTCCCACCTCTCCTTCCCCCTCTCCTACCCCCTCTCCATTCCACCCTCTCCTTCCCCGTCTCCTTCCCTCCGTCTCCTTCCGCCTCTCCTTCCCTCCATTTCCTTCCCCCTCTCCTCCCCCCTCTCCTTCCCTCTGTCTCCTTCCCCCTCTCCTTCCCTCCATTTCCTTCCCCCTCTCCTTCCCCCTATCCTTCCCCCCACTTCCCCCCCACTTCATCCCCCCACTCCTCCCCCCCTTCTCCTTCCCCCCTCTCCTTCCCCCCCTCCTCTCCACTCTGCTTCCCCTCTATCCTTCCCCCCTTCTCCTTCCCCCTCTCCTTCCCCCTCTCCTTCCCCCTCTCTTTCCACCTCTCCATTCCACCCTCTCCACCCCTCTCCATCCCTCCCTCTCCTTCCTCCTCCTCTCCTTCCCTCCATCTCCTTCCCCCCTCTCCTTCCCTTGTCTCCTTCCCCCTCTCCATTCCACCCTCTCCTTCCCTCTCTCCTTCCCTCCATCTCCTTCCCCCTCTCCTTCCCTCTGTCTCCACCCCCCTCTCCTTTCCCCTCTCCTTCCCCCTCTCCTTCCCTGGGTCTCCATCCCCCTCTCCTTCCCCCTCCTCCATCCCCCCTCCATCCACCCTCTCTCATTCCCTCCCTCTTCCTTCCTCCCCCTCTCTCCTTCTCTCCTCTCTCCTTCTCCCCCCACTCTTCCCCCTCTCCTTCCCCCCCCCAATCCCCCCACTCCTTCCCACCAATCCTCCCCCATCCTTTCCCCACACTCCGACCCTTCCCCCTCTCCTCCCCCTCTCCTTCCCCCCCCTTCCCCCCCTCCATTCCACCCTCTCCACCCCCTCTCCTTCCCCCTCTCCATTCCTCCCCCTCCTTTCGCACTACTCTCCAACCCCCCTACTCCTCTCCCCACTCCTTCCCCTCTCCTTCCCCCTTCTCCTTCCCCCCTCTCCTTCCCCCTCCTCCATCCCCCCACTCCAACCCCCTCTTTCATTCCCTCCCTCTCTCATTCTCTCCTCTCTCCTTCTCCCCTCTCTCCTTCCCCCTCTCCTCCCCTCTCCTTCCCACCATCTCCTTCCCCCTCTCCTTCCCCCTCTCCTTCCCCCCTCCTGATCTTATCCCCCCTCCTTCACTCTCTCCATTCGCACTACTCTCCAACCCTACTCCTCTCCCCACTCCTACCCGTCTCCATCCCCCTCTCCTTCCCTCCATCTCCTTCCCCCTCTCCTTCCCCCATCTCCTTCCCCCACTCACCCCTCCTTCCCCCCACTCCACCACCCCACTCCTTCCCCCTTCTGCTTCCCCCCCATCTCCAACCCCTCCCACTCCTTACCTCCAATCCTCCCCATTTACTTTCCCCCCACTCCAACCTCCCACTCCTCCCCTTCCCACCTCTCCTTCCCCCTCTCCTACCCCCTCTCCATTCCACCCTCTCCTTCCCCCTCTCCTTCCCTCCGTCTCCTTCCGCCTCTCCTTCCCTCCATTTCCTTCCCCCTCTCCTCCCCCTCTCCTTCCCTCCGTCTCCTTCCCCCTCTCCTTCCCTCCATTTCCTTCCCCCTCTCCTTCCCCCTATCCTTCCCCCACTCCCCCCCCCACTCCATCCTCCCACTCCTTCCCCCCTTCTCCCCACTCTGCTTCCCCTCTATCCTTCCCCTCTCTCCTTCCCCCCTCTCCATCACCCTTCTCCACCCCCTTCCCTCATTCCCTCCCTCCCTCATTCCCTCCCTCTCTCCCTCCCTCTCTCCTTCCCTCATTCCTTCTCTCCTCTCTCCTTCTCCCATCTCTCCTTCTCCCCCACTCCTCCCCCTCTCCTTCCCTCCCACGCCATCCCCCCCACTCCTCCCCCCCACTCCTCCTCCCTCTCCAACCCCCCACTCCTTACCCCCAATCCTCCCCCCATCCTATCCCCCCACTCCTCTCCTTCCCCCTCTCCTTCCCCCTCTCATGCCCCTCCTCCCCCTCCTTCCCCCTATCCTTCCCCCTCTCCTTCCCCTGTCTCCTTCCCCCTATCCTCCCCACTCACCTTCCCATCTCTCCTTCCCCCCCTCCATCCACCCTCTCTCATTCCCTGCCTCTCTCCTTCCACCCCCCTCCTTCTTTCCTCTCTCATTCTCCCTTCTCTCCTCCCCCCCACTCCTTTCCCCCACTCCTTCCCCCCCACACTCTTCCCCCCCCTCCTTCCCCCTCTCCTCCCCCCTCTCCTCCCCACTCTCCTTGTCCCAATCCTTCCCCCTCTCTCCCCCCTCCCCTTCCCCTTCTCTATTCCACCCTCTCCTTCCCACTCTTTTTTCCTCCGTCTCCTTCCCCCTCTCCATTCCACCCTCTCCTTCCCCCTCTCCTTCCCTCCGTCATCTCCCTCTTTCATTTCCCCCTCTCCTTCCCCGTCTCCTTCCCCCCATCTACCCCCGTCTCCTTCCCTCTCTCCTTCCCCCCCTCCTACCCCCCTCCTACCCCCTCTCCATTCCACCCTCTCCTTCCCCCTCTCCTTCCCTCCGTCTCCTCCCTCTCTCCTTCCCCCCATCTCCTTCCCCCCATCTACCCCCGTCTCCTTAACCCTCTTCTCCTTCCCCCTCTCCTTACCTCATCCTTTCCCCCTATTACGCCTTCTCTCTCTCCCCTTCTTTCCCCTCTCCTTCCCTCTCTCCTTCCCCCCTCCAACCCCCCTCCTACTCCCTCTCCATTCCACCCTCTCCTTCCCCCTCTTCTTCTCTCCGTTTCCTTCCTCTCTCCTTCCCCCCATCTCCTTCCCCCCACTCCTTCCCCGTCTCCTTCCACCCATCTACCCCCGTCTCCTTAACCCTCTTCTCCTTCCCCCTCTCCTTACCTCATCCTTTCCCCCTTTTACCCCCTTCTCTCTCTCTCCCCTTCTTTCCCCCTCTCCTTCCCCCTCCTTCCCCCTCTCCTCCCCCCTTCTCCTTCCCTCCCTCTCTCCTTCCCGCGCTCTCCTTCCCTCCCTCCCTCCCGCTCTTCTTCCTCTCCTGTCCTTCCCTCCCTCTCTCTCCTTCCTCTCCTCTCGTCTCCTTCCCCCCTCTCCTTCGCCCCCTCCCCTTCCCCCTACCCCTCTCCCTCTCCTTCTCCTTCCCCCGCCCCTCTCATTACTCCACCCCCTCCATCCTCCTCTCCTTCCACCTCTCCTTCCACCTCTCCTCCCCCTCTCCTTTCTCCTCCTTCCTCCTCCTTCCTCCTCCTTCCCCCCTTCTTCCACCTCTCCTTTCACCCTCACCTTTCGCACCCCTCTCCAACAGCCCCATTCATTCCCCCTTTCCTTCCCCCTTCTCATTTCCCCCATCCTTCCCACTTCTCCTTTCTCCCTTCCCCCCTCTTTCTCCCTACCCCCTCCTCCCCTCACACCCTCCTTCCCCTTCCCCCCCTTCCCCCCTCCTTCCCTGTCCCCTCTCCTCCCCCTCCCACTCTCCTTTCACACTCCTTCCCCCTCTCCTTTCACCCTCCCCTCTCCCTCCCCATTCCACCTCACCTCCCCCCTCCCCCTCTCCTTACCAACACCGTCCCGCTCTCCTTCCCCCCATCTCCCTATCCTCCCCCCTCCCTCTATCCGTCTCCCCATCTCCTTGTCCCGTCTCCTTCCCCCTCTCCTCCCCCCACTCCTTCTCCCCTCTCCTTCCCCCCCTTGCCTCCCCGCTCTCCTTTGCACCGTCTCCTTCCCCCTCTCCTTTCCTCTATCCTACCCCTCCCCTTCCCCCATCTCCTTCCCTCTCCTTCCCCCTCACTTTCCCCCTCTCCTTCCCTCCGTCTCCTTCCCCTCTCCTCCCTCTGTCTCCTTCCCCCTCTCCTTCCCCCTCTCCTTCCCTCCGTCTCCTTCCCCCTCTCCTTCCCTCTGTCTCCTTCCCCCTCTCCTTCCCTCCATCTTCTTCCCCCCCATTCCTTCCCTCCCCCCTCTCCTTCCCCCTCTCCTTCCCCCTCTCCTTCACACCGTCTCCTTCCCACTCTCCATTCCATCCTCTCTTTTCGCACTCCTCTCCAAACCCCCTCTCCTCCCCCCACTCCTTTCCCCTTCTCCTTCCCCACCTCTCCTGCCCCCTCTCCTTCTCCTTCCCCCTCTCCTTCCCCCTGTCCTTCGCCCTATCCTTCCCCCTCTCCTTCCCCCTCCTCAATCCCCCTCCTCCATCACCCCCTCCATCTCCCCTCTCGTTCTCTCCCCTCTCTCCTTCCTCTCCTTCCTCCCCTCTCTCCTTTTCCCCCTCTCTCCTTCTCCCCTCTCTCCTTCTTCTCCACTCCCTTCCCCCTCCTTCACCCCCATTCCTCCCCCCACTCCTTCCCCCTCTCCTTCCCCCTGCTCCATTCTACTCCTCCATCCCCCCTCGTTCCCTCCCCCTCTCCTTCCTCTCCTTCCTTCCCTTTCTCCTTCTATCCTCTCTCCTTCTCCCCTCTCTCCTTCTCCCCCACTCCTTCCCCCTTCTCCTTCCCCCCCCTCTCCAAACCCCCACTCCTTCCCCCACACTCCTCCCCACTCCTTCCCCCCATTCCTCCCCGTCTCCTTTCCCCCCACTCGTCCCCCCCACTCCTTCCCTCTTCTCCTTCCCCACTCTCCTTCCCCCCTCTACTTCCCCCTCCTCCATCCCCTACCTCCATCCCCCTCTCTCGTTCCCTCCCTCCCTCCTTCCTCTCCTCTCCTTGCCCCCTCCTACCCCTCTCTCCGTCCCCCTCCCCCTCCATCCCCTTCCCCCCCTCCTTCTCGTTCACCCCTCCTTACCCCCATCCCACTCTCCTTCCCCATCTCTCCCTTTCCTTGCCCCGCCTCCTCCCCTTCCTTCGCCCCCTCTCCTTCCACCCTTCCCCCTCCCTCTCTCCATTCCCCCGCTCTTTTCTTCCTTCCCCCTCCACCTCGCCTTCCCCCTCCACCTCTCCTTCCTCCATCTCCTTTTACCTCTTCTCCTTGCCACCCTCTCCTTCCACCCCCCCACCTCTCCTTCCCCCTCTCCTTCCACCCCCTCCCACCTCTTCTTCCCCCTCTCCTTCCCCCTCTCCTCCCCGTTCACACACTCCCCCTCTCCTACACCATTCCCCCTCTCCTTCCACCCGTCTCCTTCCCCCCATCTACCCCCGTCTCCTTAAACCTTTTCTCCTTCCCCCCTTCTTCCCCCCTCTCCTTACCTCCTCCTTTCCCCCCTTATCCCCTTCTCTTTCTCCCCCTCTTCTCCCATCTCCTTCCACCTCCTTCCCCCTCCTTCGCCCTCTCTTTCCTCCCCCTTCCCCCTTTCCTTCCCCCTTCTCCTTTCCCCTTTCATTCCCCTCCTCCCCCTCCTTCCCCCTCTCCTTCTCACCTCCCTCCCTCTCTCTCTCTCCTTCCCTCCCTCACTCCTTGCCCCTCGCTCCTTCCCTCCCTCTCTCCTTCATCTCTTCTCCTCTCCTTCCCCCCTCCTGCCCCCTCCTTCCCCTTCCCCTACCCCTCTCCTTACACCTCCCCCTCTCATTCCTCCCCTTCCCCTCTATCCCCCCACTTCCCCTTCCGCTTCTCCCCTCCTTCCCCTTCCCCCAATTCCTTCCCCTACCCTTTCCTTCTCCATCCCACACCTCACCCTCTCCTTCCCCCCTCCCCATCTCCTTTCCCCCTCCCTCTCTCCTTCCCCCGTCTCCTTCTCCCCGTCTCCTAACACTCCTTCTCCTTCCCCCTTCCCCTCTCCTTTCTCCCTCTCCTTTACCCCTCTCCTTCCCTCAACCCCTCCTTCGCCATCCCCCAACTCCCCCCTCCTTCCCCCCGTTCACCTCTCATTCTCCACCTCCCCCTCTCCTTCCCCCCTCCCCCTCTCCTTACCCCCTTCTCCTTCCCCCCCTCCTTCCCTCCCTCTATCCTGCCCCCTCTCCTTCACCTTCCTCCCCTCTCCTTCCCCGCCTCTCTCCTTCCCTCCCTTTCTCCTTCCTCTCCTTCCCCCACCCCTCCTCCCCCCTCCCCCACCTTTCCCACCTCCTTCTCCTGTCCCCCTCCCCTCCCCCTCTCTTTCCCCCCTTCCTTACACCCTCCCCCTCTCCTTCCCCACACATTTCACCCCTCCCCCATCTCCCCCTCCTCCCCCTCCCTCTCTCCTTCCCCGTCTCCTTTTCCCTGTCCCCTTCTCCCCGTCTCCTACCACCCCCTCTCTTTCCCCCCATCCTTCCGCTTGCCCCCTCTGCTTCCCCCCCTTCCCCCCGCTCCTCCCCCCCTTTCCTCCTCTTACCCCCTTCTCTTTCTCCCCTTCTTCCCTCTCCTTCCCCCTTCCCCGTCTCCCCTCCATCCCCACTCTCTCCTTCCCTCCCTCTCTCCTTCCTCCCCCTTCTCCCCTCTCCTTCCCCCTCTCCTTCCCCCTCTCCTTCCCCTTCTCCAACCCCCATCCCTCCTCCCTCCTTCCCTCCCTCTCTCTTTCCTCCCCTCTCCTTCCGCCCACTCCTTCCCCCCTCCTTCCCCCTCTCCTTCTCCCTCCCCCTCCATCCCCCTCTTTCCCCCATCCCACTGTCCTTCCCCACCTCTCCCTCTCCTTCCCCTCTCCCCTTCTCCTCCCCACTCCTTCACCCCCATCTCCTTCAACCCCTCCCCCTCTCCTTCGCCCCCTCCCCCTTCCTTCCCCCCTCTCCTCCTCCCCCTCTACTCCTTCCCCTTACCCCTCTACGTCAACCTCCCCCTTCTCCTTCCCCCCTCTCCTTAGATCCCCTCATTCACTGCCCCCTCTCCTTCCCCTCTACCCCTTCCTCTCCTTCCCCCTCGCCCTCCCTCCTTCCCCCCTCTCCTTCACCCATTCCCCCTCTCCTCCCCCCTCTCCTTCCCCATCTCCTTCCCTCCCGCTCTCCTTCATCCCGTCTCCTACCACCCCTTCTCCTTCCCCCCTCCTTCCGCTTCCCCCTCTGCCTTACTCCTCTCCTTCCCCCCTCCTTCCCTCCCCCCCTAACCCCTCTCCTTCCCCCTACCCCTCCGCCTCTCCCTCTCCTCACCCCCTCCTTCCCCCTCTCCTTCCTCCCCTTTCTCCCCTCTCCTTTCCTCTGTCTCCTTCCCCCCCACCTTCTCCCCCCCTTCTCCCCCTCTCCTTTCACACTCCTTTCCAACTCCCCACTCCTTCCCCCTTTCCCCTCCCCTTCCCCCCCTCCTTCCCCTCCCCTTCCCCCACTCTCATTCCTCCCTCACCATCCCCCTTCTCCTTCAACCCCTCTCCTTCCCACTTACCCTTCCTCGTCTCCTTCCCTCCTCTCTCCTTCCCTCCCTCTCTCCCCTTTCCCCCCTCCTTCTCCTACCCTCTCTCTCTCTCTCCTTCCTCTCCTTCCTCCTGTCTCCTTCCCCCCTTCCCCCCGTCTCGTTCCCCCGTCTCCTTCCCCCCTTCCCCTTCTCCTTCCACCCTTCTCCTTCACCCTCATTCTCCCCCACTCCTTTCCTCCACTCCTTCCACTTCCCCCTTCTCCTTTCCCATCTCCTTTTCCCGCTCCTCCCCCCCCCTCTGCTTCCCCCCCTCTCCTTCCACCATCTCCCCCTCCTTCCCCCTCTCCTTCCATCCCCTACCCCTCTCCGTCCCCCTCTCCTCACCCCATGTTGGAGTTTAAGGGATTGGGGAAGGAGAAGAGGAAGGAAGGAGCGGGGGGAAGGAGAGGTGGAGAGAGTTGGAGAGGGGGAGGGGAAGGAGAGGGGGTGAAGGAGAAGGGGGGAAGGGGCAGGAGGGGAATGGGGAAGGAGAGGGGGGAATGAGGGGGAGGGAAGGAGAGGGGGAAGGAGAAGAGGTGGAAGGAGACGGGGGGAAGGAGAGGGGGAGGGTGATGGGAGGGAGGGGGTGAAGGAGGGGGGTAAGGAGAGGGGAATGGGGTAGGAGAGAGGGGAAGGAGGGAGGGCAGAAGAGGGGTACGGGATGGGGAAAGTAGAGGGTGAGGGGTGGGGGAAAGATAGGGGGGAAGGAGAGGGGGCGAAGGAGGGGTGAGGAGAGGGGGAGGGGGGAAGGAGAGGGAGAGGGGTAGGGGGAAGGAGAGGGAGAGGTGGGGAAGGAGAGGGGGACTGGGGAAGAGGGGGTAAAGGGATGGAAGGGGAGGGGGAAGGGGAAGGGGAAGGAGAGGGGGAAGATGGGGGGAAGGGGGAAGGCGAGGGGAGCACGGAGAGGAAGGAGAGAGGGAGGGAAGGGTGGGATGGAGGGGGGAAGGGGAAGGGGGAAGGAGAGGGGGCGAAGGAGGGGGAAGGAGGAAGGAGAGGGGGAAGGAGAAGGGGAAAGAATAGGGGAAGGTGTGGGGGCTTGGAGAGGGGTGCAAAAGGAGAGGATGGAATGGAGAGGGGGAAGGAGATGGAGGAAAGGCGAGGGGGAGGGAGAGGGGGAGGGAAGGAGCAGGGGGAAGGAGAAAAGGTGGAAGAAGACAGGGGAAGGAGAGGGGGAGGGAGTTGGAGAGGGGGTGGGGGGAAGGAGAGGGGGCAAAGCAGAGGGGGGAAGGAGAGGAGGAGGGAGTTGGAGAGGGGAGGGGGTGAAGGAGAGGGGTGAAGGAGAGGGGTGAAGGAGAGGGGTGAAGGAGAGGGGTGAAGGAGAGGGGGGAAGGAGAGGGGGGAAGGAGAGGGGGGAAGGAGAGGGGGGAAGGAGAGGGGGGAAGGAGAGGGGGGAAGGAGAGGGGGGAAGGAGAGGGGGGAAGGAGAGGGGGGAAGGAGAGAGGGGAAGGAGAGAGGGGAAGGAGAGAGGGGAAGGAGAGAGGGGAAGGAGAGAGGGGGAAGGAGAGGGGGGAAGGAGAGGGGGGAAGGAGAGGGGGGAAGGAGAGGGGGGAAGGAGAGGGGGGAAGGAGAGGGGGGAAGGAGAGGGGGGAAGGAGAGGGGGGAAGGAGAGGGGGGAAGGAGAGGGGGGAAGGAGAGGGGGGAAGGAGAGGGGGGAAGGAGAGGGGGGAAGGAGAGGGGGGAAGGAGAGGGGGGAAGGAGAGGGGGGAAGGAGAGGGGACAAAGCAGAGGGGGGGAAGCAGAAGGAGAGGGGTGTGGTAGGAGATGGGAGAAGGAGGGGGGGGAAAGGAGAGGAAGCAGAGAGGGGCTGAAAATGTGTTGCTGGAAAAGCGCAGCAGTGCAGGCAGCATCCAGGGAACAGAAGAATCGACGTTTCGGGCATAAGCCCTTCTTCAGGCATAAGCCCTTCCTGAAGAAGGGCTTATGCCCGAAACGTTGATTCTCCTGTTCCCTGGATGCTGCCTGACCTGCTGCACTTTTCCAGCAAAACATTTTCAGCTCTGATCTCCAGCATCTGCAGCCCTCACTTTCTCCCCGAAGCAGAGAGGGGAGGAAGGTTAAGGAGATGGTGAAGGAGAGAGAGGGGTGGAAGGAGAGGGGGGGGGGGGGGGGGAGGAGGGTGGACGAAGGAGAAGGGGAAGGAGAGGGCGGTGAGGTGGGGAAGGAGAGGAGGAGGAAAGGGGTAGGAGAGGGGGGGAAGGATATTAGGGAGGAGGGGGTCGGGGAGGAAGGATTGGGGGAGGAGAGGGAAAAAGGGGGGAAGAAGAGGTGGAGGACAGTGGGAAGGAGAGGGGGAGGAGAGGGGGAAGGAGACAGGGAAGGGGGGAAGAGGGGGAAAAGAGAAGGGGTAAGAAGGGGAAAGGAGGAGGGCAAGAGGAGGGGGAAAGGAGAGGGAGGAAGGAGGGAGAAGAAGGGGAGAAAGAGAAGGGGGTAAGGGGGAAAGGAGGGTGAAGGAGATGGGTAGAAGGAGAAGGGGGGAAGGAAAGGGGAGAAGGAGAGGGGGAAGGAGAGAAGAGGAAGGAGAGAGCGGAAGAGAGGGGGAGGTGAAGGGGAAAGGGGGGAAGTAGAAGGGTGATGGAGAAGGGGGAAGGAGAGAGGCGAAAGAGTGGGGGAGGAAGGGGAGAGGGAAGGAGAGGAAGGAGAGAGGGAGGGAACGAGAGAGGGGGGAATGGGGGGATGGAGGATGGGGAAGGAGAGGGGGAGGAGGAGTGGGAGGGTTGGAGACAGGGGAAAGGACAAGGGGGAAGGAGTGGGAGGAGGAGTGGGGGGAAGGAGAGGGTGGAAGTAGTGGGGGGAACGAGAGGGGGAGGAGTGGGGAGAGAAGGAGAGAGGGGAGAAGGAGAGAGGGGAGGAAGGAGAGGAAGGAGAGAGGGAGGGAACGAGAGCGGGGGGATGGAGGGAGGATGGAGGGGGTATGGAGGCGGCGGAAGGAGAAGGGGGAAGGAGAAGGGGGAAGGAGTTGGAGGGGGGAGGAGTGGGGGTTTGGAGATGGCTGCGAAAGGAGAGGGTGGAATAGAGAGTAGGAAGGAGAGGGGGAAGGAGAAGGGGGAAGGAGAAGGGGGAAGGAGAAGGGGGAAGGAGAAGGGGGAAGGAGAAGGGGGAAAGGAGACGGGGAAAGGAGAAGGGGGAAAGGAGACGGGGAAAGGAGACGGGGAAAGGAGACGGGGAAAGGAGACGGGGAAAGGAGACGGGGAAAGGAGACGGGGAAAGGAGACGGGGAAAGGAGACGGGGAAAGGAGACGGGGAAAGGAGACGGGGAAAGGAGACGGGGAAAGGAGACGGGGAAAGGAGACGGGGAAAGGAGACGGGGAAAGGAGACGGGGAAAGGAGACGGGGAAAGGAGACGGGGAAAGGAGACGGGGAAAGGAGACGGGGAAAGGAGACGGGGGAAGGAGACGGGGGAAGGAGACGGGGGAAGGAGACGGGGGAAGGAGACGGGGAAAGGAGACGGGGGAAAGGAGACGGGGGAAGGAGACGGGGGAAGGAGACGGGGAAAGGAGACGGGGGAAGGAGACGGGGGAAGGAGACGGGGGAAGGAGACGGGGAAAGGAGACGGGGAAAGGAGACGGGGAAAGGAGACGGGGAAAGGAGACGGGGAAAGGAGACGGGGAAAGGAGACGGGGAAAGGAGACGGGGAAAGGAGACGGGGAAAGGAGACGGGGGAAGGAGACGAGGGAAGGAGACGGGGGAAGGAGACGGGGGAAGGAGACGGGGGAAGGAGACGGGGGAAGGAGACGGGGGAAGGAGACGGGGGAAGGAGACGGGGGAAGGAGACGGGGGAAGGAGACGGGGGAAGGAGACAGGGAAACGAGATGGGGAAGGAAAGGGGGATGGAGAGGGGGAAGGAGTCAGAGGGAAGGTGGGGGAAGGAGAGTGTGGGGGAGAGGGGGAAGGAGAGGGGGAAGGAGAGGGGGAAGGAGAGGGGGAAGGAGAGGGGGAAGGAGAGGGGGAAGGAGAGGGGGAAGGAGAGGGGGAAGGAGAGGGGGAAGGAGAGGGGGAAGGAGAGGGGGAAGGAGGGGGGAGGAGAGCGGGAAGGAGAGGGGTAGGGGGGAAGGAGGAGGGAAGGAGAGGGGTTGGGTTGGGGGGAAGGTGAGGGGGAGGGAGGAAGGATGGAGAAAGGTGAGGGGGAGAGGGGAAGGAGGGGGGAAGGGGAGGGTGAAGGAGGGCGGAGGGGTAAGGAGGGAAGGAGGGGGCAAGGAGAGGGGGTAAGCAGAGTGGGAAGTGGAAGGAGAGGGGGAAGGAGAGGGAGGAAGGCGAAGGTGTGGTAGGAGATGAGGAGGAGAGGGGGAGAAGGGGAAGGGGAAGGGGGAAGTAGAGGGGGCATGGAGGGGGAAGGAGGGGGGGAGGTGGGGAACAAGAGGGGGACGGGGAAGGAGGGGGGAGTTGGGGTTGGGGAAGGAGGGGGTAGGGGGAAGGAGAGGGGGGAAAGGGAAGGAGAGGGGGAAGAAGGGGGGGAAGGAGAGGGAGGAAGGAAGGGGGAATGGGGGGAAGGAGAAGGTGTGTTAGGAGACAGGGAGAAGGAGACGGGGAAGGATAGAGGGAGGGGGGAGGAGGGGGAAAGGTGGGGAAAGAGAGGGGGACGGGGGATGGAGGGGAGAAGGTGGGGGATGAGGAAGGAAGGGGTGGGGGGAGGAGAGGGGGAAGGGGAAGGAGGGGAGAGGGGAAGGGGAAGGAGAAGGGGAAGGAGAGGGGGGAAGGAGAAGGGGGAAGGAGAGGGAAGATGGAGGGGGAAGGGGCGGATGGAGGGGGGAAGGAGGGGGGAAGGCGTGGTGGGGAATTAAGGCGGGATGGAGAGGGGGGAAGGAGAAGGGGAAGGAAAGGGGGAAGGGGTGGATGGAAGGAATGGGGGGGTTGGAGAGGGGTGCGAAAGGAGAGGGGGAGGAGGGGAAGGAGGGGGGAAGAAGGGGAGAGAAGGAAGGGGGAAGGAGATGGAGAGAAGGAGAAGGGAGAAGGGAGAGGAAGGAGGGGGAGAGGAGAGGGGAATGAGAGGGGGTAGGAGGGGGGATGGAAGGAGAGTGGGGGAGGGGGAAGAAGGGGAGAAAGAGAAGGGCGTAAGGGGGAAAAGGAGGGTGTAAGGAGCGGGAGAGGGGGAAGGTGTGTGGAGGAGGGGCCGGAGGGGGGAGGGGGAAGGAGAGGGGGAGGGGGAGGAGGGGGAGCAGGAAGGAGGGAAGGAGAGGGGGAAGCAGGGGGAATGCAGAACGAGAGGGGGAAGGAGGGGGAGGAGAGTGGAAGGAGAGGGGAGAAAAAGAAGGGAATAAGAGGGGGAAGGATGGGTGAAGGAGAGGGGAATGGGGAAGGAGGAAGGAGAGGGGGAGGGGGAAGGAGAGGGGAGGGGGAAGGAGAGGGGGAGGGGGAAGGAGGGAAGAAAGGGGGGAAGCAGGGGGGATGCAGAAGGAGAGGGGGAGAAGGGGGGACAAGAGGGGGAGGAGAAGGGGAAGGAGAGAGGAGAAAGAGAAGGGAGAAAGAGGGAGGAAAGGAGGGGTGAAGGAGAGGGGGAGGGTGAAGGAGAGGGGGAGGGTGAAGGAGAGGGGGAGGGTGAAGGAGATGGGGAGGGTGAAGGAGAGGGGGAGGGGGAAGGAGAGGGGGAGGGGGAAGGAGAGGTGGGAAGGGGAAGGAGAGGGGGGAAGGAGAGATGGAGGGAAGGAGATGGGGAAAGAGGGGGGAAGGAGAGGGGGTGGACGGAGAAGGGGTGGAAGGAAACAGGGAGAAGGAGACAGAGAGGTGGAGAAGGAGTGGGGAAGTGGAAGGATGGGGTGAAAGACAGGGGGTAGGGGGAAGGAGGGGGTAGGGGGAAGGAGGTGGGGGGAAGGAGATGGGGGAAGGAGATGGGGGAAGGAGATGGGGGAAGGAGATGGGGGAAGGAGATGGGGGAAGGAGATGGGGGAAGGAGATGGGGGAAGGAGATGGGGGCCGATGGAGATGGTGATGTGGGGAAAGGAAATGGAAATGGGGAAAGGTGAAGTGGGAGAATTGGTGCAGGGCAACAATAAGGTAATTTGGAGATTTGATGCAGGGCAGGCCATAATTCGAGAATACCGGTCGTGGAAGCCGACATGGGGGAATTGTTGCAGGGAAACACTAAATGGAAGAGGTGGTGCACAGTGGAACGAAATGAGAGAATTGAGAGACATTGCAGCAGGAAATGGGAGAATTAGAGTATGGCACCCCTAAATGGGGCAAGAATTGGTGGACGTCAGGAAATGAGAGGTTTGGTACACAATGCCATTACATTAGAAAATTGGTGTGGATTGCCAATGGGAGAATAGGGCCAGGGAAACAGTAAAAAAAAGGAGAAATGTTGCAAGCATCAGGAAATTGGAGTTTCAGTTCAGCACACCCCAAAATGACCAAATGTGAGGAGGGAACCAATCCGTGTAAGAAGTATATCAGAGAACAGTTACATGGGCATCAATACTAGGAGACTTGCTCGAGAGAGTGTACATGTGAGAGAGGGATTGTGAGTGCGGGAGTGAGAGTGTACACGTGAGAGAGGGATTGTGAGTGCGGGAGTGAGAGTGTACATGTGAGAGAGGGATTGCGAGTGCGGGAGTGAGAGTGTACATGTGAGAGAGGGATTGTGAGTGCAGGAGTGAGAGTGTACATGTGAGAGAGGGATTGCGAGTGCGGGAGTGAGAGTGTACACATGAGAGAGGGATTGTGAGTGCGGGAGTGAGAGTGTACATGTGAGAGAGAGATTGCGAGTGCGGGAGTGAGAGTGTACACGTGAGAGAGGGATTGCGAGTGCGGGAGTGAGAGTGTACATGTGAGAGAGGGATTGCGAGTGCGGGAGTGAGAGTGTACATGTGAGAGAGAGATTGCGAGTGCGAGAGTGAGAGTGTACATGTGAGAGAGGGATTGCGAGTGTGGGAGTGAGAGTGTACATGTGAGAGAGAGATTGCGAGTGCGGGAGTGAGGGGGTGTGTGTGCGAGTGAGAGAGAGCGTGCACATACAGGACGTACACAGTTAATGGTAGTGCCCTGGGGAGTGTTGTTGAACAGAGAGACCAAGGGAGGCAGGTACATAGTTCCTTGAAAGTGGTGCCACAGGTAGGCAGGGTCACAGGGTGGTGAAGGAGGCATTTGGCAGGCTTGCCTTTATCGGGCAGAGCACTGAGCCCAGGAGTTGGGACGTCATGTTACAGCTGTACAAGACATTGGTGAGGCCACGTTTGGAGGACTGCGTACCATCCTGTTCACCCTGCTGTAGGAAGGAGGTTATTAAACTGCAAAGGGTGGAAAACAGATTTATAAGGATGTTACCCAGACTGGAAGGCCTGAGCTATAAGGAGGGGCTGGGACATTTTTCCCTGGAGCACAGGATGCTGAGGGGTGACCGTACAGAGGGTTATAAAATCATAAAGGACATACGTTTAAGGTGAGATGGGAAAGATTTAAAAGGGACCTGAGGGGCAACTTTTTAACTCAGTGTGGTGGTTATATGGAAGGAGAGGAAGTGATAGAGGTGAGTACAATTACAACATTTAAAAGACATTAGGATAGGTGTGAGGGTAGGAAAAGTGCAAATGGGCCTGGCTCAGTTTAGGAAAACTGGTCAGCATGAACCAGTTAGGCCGAATGGCCTGTTTCCTTGCTGTGTTAACGATCTAGATGAAGGAACTGAGGGCATTCTGACTAAATTTGCAGATGATACAAAGATAGGTAGATGGACAGGTAGCATTGAGGAGGCAGGGAGGCTGCAGAAGGATTTCGACAGGTTAGGAGAGTGGGCAAAGAAGTGGCAGATAGACGACAATGTGGGAAAGTGTGAGGTGGAGGAATAGAGGCAGAGAGGCATGGACTGTTTTCGAAATGGGGAGAAAATTCAGAAATCTGAAGTGCAGAGAGACTTGGGAGTTCCCGTCCAGGATTCTCTCAAGGTAAACCTGCAGGTTGAGTCAGTAGTTAGGAAGGCAAATGCAATGATGGCATTTATTTTGAGAGTGCTTCATTATAAAAGCAGGGATGTATTTCTGAGGCTCTATAAAGCTCGGGTCAGACCACATTTGGAGAATTGTACACAGTTTTGGGTCCCATATCTCAGGAAGGATGTACTGACCCTGGAACGTGTTCAGAGGAGGTTCACGAGAACGGTCCCCGCGATGAAAAGCTTAACACATGAGGAATGTGTGAGGACTCTGGGTCTATACTCAATGGAGTTCAGAAGGATGAGGGGGTGGGGGATCTAATAGAAACTTACAGAATACTGAATGGCCTGGACAGAGCGGATGTTGGGAAGATGTTTCCATTTGGTCGGAGAGACTGGGACCCAATGGCACAGCCTTAGAGTAAAGGGAAGAGCTCTTAGAACAGAGATAAGGAGAAACTTGTTGATCCAGAGAGTGGGGAATCTGTGGAATTCATTCCCACTGAAGGCTGGGGAGGCCCAGCTCACTGAGTATATTGAAGACTGAGATAGATAGGTTCTTCATTGTCAATTCCAGAACCTGTTTACAGTGAAAGCCTGAGATAATGTCCCATTCCAGCAGTGTATGGAGCGATTCACTCTGTATCTAACTCCATTCGCTACCCGCCCTGGAGATTTACATGGGGACAGTTTAATGGGAGCTTTATTTTGTCTGGAACCCTGTGCTCCCTCTGCCCTGGGAGTGTTTGCTGGGAACACTGTCTAACCTCTGTGATATGGATCCTATGAAGATTGATGGGAGACAGTGTAAATGGAATTGTCAGGGTCCAATTCCTTCACGTGGATGAGAGAAGGTCTCCAATTGGAATTGTGAGGAAAATTGGTGCCCGTGGGACTGAAGGGTCAGTAACAGAATGAATACACCATTAGCTCAGAGACAGGAGACAGGATAGTGGGTAATGAGGGTTTCAGACTGGAGGGAGCTACAGCCACATACAAGTTGGGAACTGTTTTCAGTAAAAGGTAATTGATCCCAGGTCACTGCAGAGTGTAATAATCTGATGCCTTTCCCTCACTATCCTCCTCCAATCTCTGAGAAGATCTGCTCCCACACCATATTCCATCCTCACTGCTGACTGTGTTAGATACATTAATACATTGGAGCTGGGCAGGGGTGCTTTTAAACCTGGGATCTTGCTGTGTAACCTGCCTTCAAAATGCTCTCGCTTCCCCTTTTAACTAATCTTTTCTCTCTTTTATCCCAAGGAACTTTTGTTTGGAAATCTGCAACATGAAGATCCAAAATGTTCGAGGCCAGGAAAGAACAACCTCCAGAGGGGGAGCACGGGCCTGAGGCCTGAGGCCTGGTCGACAGGCTGCACCCCATGGAGGCCCACGTGAGTCGTGTGTTTATTTACCCCGAGGTTTAATCTCCTCTGTCGGGAACTCTGAGTTTTAAGGGCCTCTGGGTAACTGGCTCCTGTCAGATTGTGACCCTGTCATTTTTAAAACAGGTTTGAAGCCTGGGGCGAAAGTATGTCAATTCCCAGGATCTGAGAGGCAGGACTGCCCCAGGGGGGTATTAAAACCCAAATGATGTGAACCTCTCTCAAGATTTGTCATAGAGTCAGAGTAATGTGGGTTATCGAGAGGGCAGGATGAGAAAATTTGGCAGTGAGAGAAAGAGAGTGAGAGAAAGGTTTAAAAAATTGAGAGAGCTGGGGAAACAGAAGGGGAGAGAGGGAGAGGCATTTTGAGATTGTGAAATCGCTGCAATGTTTGATTCTGGGGTGACAGGAAATAATTAAACTGAATCAGCATCACAGAGGGGAGAAATGGTCAGAGTAATTAGCTGCTGCTGCATTGTTGCATGTGGGATCTTGCTGTGCACCAACTGCCCCAATACTACCATTGCAGGCAGTGAGTGTTTTAATCAGCTAACCCGTCATTTCAAAGTTTTTCCAAGGGTTTAGTATAAAAATGCAGCTCATTGCCCAATATATTTGTGTTTGGATGTTGCTGAGAGATTGTGTCACTGAGAGAGGAAAACTTGGCATCTTGCTGTGCAATCATTCTGTAATGATTTTCCTCCTTTCAACTAATGCTGTCTCTTTCCTCCCATGGGCCATTTGAAGATTCAAAGAGAGAAACTTTAGGATCAGGAGACCTTTGAACAACAGCTTTCTCCAGAGGGGACACGGTCTGAGGCCTGAGGCCTGAGGCCTGGTCGATAGGCTGCACTGTGTGGGCGGGATTCTGTGTTTATTTACCTCAAGGATTAATATCCTTTTGGGGACCCTGGGTTTTAGGGACCTCTGGTTAACTGGCTCCTGTCAGATTGTGGCCCTGTTGGTTTTAAAACAGGTTTGAAGAGTGGGGTTAAAATAACCGGGGCCTGAGATTTGACAAAATTACATCAATCCCCAGTGAGTGTCTGACAGACAGGATTCCCCCAAAGAGGGAATTAAACCTTAAATGAGAAACTCTATCCAAAGACTTGTTCTAATATCAGAGTAATACTCCTTGTGGGATCTTGCTGTGTCTCAAACCACCTGCAGAGTGGTCTACATTGCAGCAAGGGTGACCAAATGTGATAATCACATAAATAAGGCCCAGGTTGGCCCAATCCCTGAGTATCTGGGAGGGGATCTCTCTCTCTCTGTCCCCTCTCTCACACCCTCTCCAGCTTCTTTTGTTGATTTTTGTGGGCGGCACGGTGGCACAGTGGTTAGCACTGCTGCCTCACAGCGCCGGAGACCCGGGTTCAATTCCCGCCTCAGGCAACTGACTGTGTGGAGTTTGCACATTCTCCCCGTGTCTGCGTGGGTTTCCTCTGGGTGCTCCGGTTTCCTCCCACAATCCAAAGATGTGCAGGTCAGGTGAATTGGCCATGCTAAATTGCCCGTAGTGTTAGGTAAGGGGTAAATGTAGGGGTATGGGTGGGTTGCGCTTCGGCGGGTCGGTGTGGACTTGTTGGGCTGAAGGGCCTGTTTCCACACTGTAATCTAATCTAATCTAAAACCGTCCCACACACAGCAATGTGACTCGTGGGTATTTGAAGTGGGGGAGATGGAAATATTTTGCAGCACAAGGTGATTTTTGAGACAAAGGGGTAAAAAAACACAAGATGCAGACAGAGTGTATGTGTGGGAAGGAGGGAGCGATAGAGGGATAAGATGTGTCTTTGTAGCTGGGCTGGGAAAGGGAGACAGGGTCTGGGGGTGGGGGGGAGAGAATGGAGCTCTCCAATATCCCATCACCACCCAGCTCCAATCACTTCCTTCTAGACAGTACCATCCACAAAATTAAATCCTGGGATGGAGGGGGTGAATTTAAAAAAAAACAGGAGTCTCAAAGACAGCCACAGTCTCTTGTTGGACAGAAAGTGGGTTTGGAGCACATTCTGGAGCAGGAAGGGAGTACCCTGTGGGATCTCCCTGTGCATCAATGGCCCACAGCATTGCTGGCACAGAGACTGCTGGGAAACTGTTTATCAAAGGGAATATTGTCAAATATAAATGTTGCAGTCTTTTAAAAGGTAAGATAAAGATTACCATGTACAAGGTTAAATCAGAGAAAGGGAAAAAGGTTAGGGATGGAGAAGGGGAGGGTGGAGAGAGAGAGAGAGAGAGAGAGAGAGCAAGCGAGTGCGTAGAGAAGAAAGAAAGTAGGAAGTGGTTTGAATTTATCAAACAGCAGGATCTTTGTCATCCTGAAGCCAGAATTGAACCCTTAACCAGCATCAGTGAAACACACAATCTGTCTGTGGTCCCACTGCTACTTGTGGGATCTTGCTGTGTCTGAAGGGACTGAAGGGTCAGTAACAGACTGAATACACCATTGGCTCAGAGACAGAAGACAGGATTGAGGGTAATGAGGGTTTCGGACTGGAGGGAGCTACAGGCACATACAAGCTGGGGACTGTTTTCAGTAAAAGGCAATTGATCCCAGCTCACTGCAGAGTGTAATAATCTGATGCTATTCCCTAACTATCCTCCTCCAATCCCTGGTTCGATCTGCTCCAACATCATGTTCCACTGTTGACTGTGTTAGAAATTTTGATACGTTGGGGATGGGTGGGGGGGATTTTAAGCTTGCCTTCAAAATGCTCTCGCTCCCCCTTTCAACTAATCTTTTATCTCTTTTATCCCAAGGAACTTTTGTTTGGAAAGCTGCAATGTAAAGATCCAAAATGTTCGAGGCCAGGAGAGAAAAACTTCCAGACGGGGAGCATGGGCATGAGGCCTGGTCAACAGGCTGCACACTGTGGGTGCCCACATGAATTGTGTGTTTATTTACCCTCCAATCCAATCCGCAGGAACTGATCCTGAATCTATAGAACATTGGAAAATGATCACCAATGCATCCATGGTTTCTAGAGCCACCTCCTTCAGTACCCTGGGATACAGACCATCAGGTCCTGGGGACTTCTCAGCCTTCAGACCTAACAGTCTCTCCAAAACCAATTCCTGCCTAATATAAATTCCCTTCAGTCCAGGTCCTTCAGCCACTATTACATCTGGGAGATTGCTCGTGCCTTCCCCAGTGAAGACAGATCTAAAGTACCTATTCAACTCTTCTGCCATTTCTTTGTTCCCCGTAATAAATTCACCCGTTTCTATCGTCAAGGGCCCAATTTTAGTCTTAACCATTTTTTTTCTTTTCACATACCTAAAAAAGCCTTTACTATCCTCCTTTATATTTTTGGCCAGTTTACCTTCGTACCTTATTTTTTATTTGCATATTTCCTTTTTAGTTATCCTCTGTTGTTCTTTAAAAGCTTCCCAGTCCTCCGTTTTTCCACTCATCTTTGCTATGTTATACTTTTTCCCTTTTATCTTTATATGGTCCTTAACTTCCCTCGTCAGCCACGGCCACCCCTGCCTCCCCTTAGGATCTCTCTTCCTTTTTGGAATGAACTGATCCTGCATCTTCTGCATGAGACCCAGAAATACCTGCTGTTCCACTGCCATCCCTGCTAGGGGATTGCACCATTGAACTTTGGCCTGCTCCTCCCTCACAGCTCCATAGGTCCCCTTATTCAACTGAAATATTGTCACTTCCGATTCTATCCTCTCCCTTTCAAACTGCAGATTAAAGCTTATTGTATTGTGGTCACTACCTCCTAATGGCTCCTTTACTTCGAGGTCCCTGATCAAATCCGGTTCGTTGCACAACACCAGATCCAGAATTGCCTTCTCCCTGGTAGGCTCCATTACAAGCTGTTCTAAGAATCCATCTCGGAGACACTCCACAAACTCTCTTTCTTGGGATCCAGTACCATCCTGATTCTCCCAGTCTACCTGCATGTTGAAATCCCCCATAACAACTGTAGTAATATCTTTGTGAAAGGCCAATTTCAGCTCCTTATTCAACTTACACACTACATCGAGGCTACTGTTTGGGGGCCTGTAGATAACTCCCATTAGAGTCTTTTTACCCTTAGAATATCTCCGCTCTATCCGTACTGACTCTACATCCCCTGATTCTAGGTCCCCCCGCGCAAGGGACTGAATATCATTCCTTACCAACAGGGCCACCCCACCCCCTCTGCCAGTCAGTCTGTCCTTACGATAGAGATGTACAGCACAGAAACAGACCCTTCGGTCCAACCCTACCATGCCGACCAGTTATCCCAACCCAATCTAGTCCCACCTGCCAGCACCCGGCCCATATCTCTCCAAACCCTTCCTATTCATATACCCATCCAAATGCCTTTTAAATGTTGCAATTGTACCAGCCTCTACCACTTCCTCTGGCAGCTCATTCCATACACGTACCACTCTGTGCATGAAACAGTTGCCCCTAAGGTCTCTTTTATATCTTTCCCCTCTCACCCTAAACCTATGCCCTCTAGTTCTGGACTTCCCCACCCCAGGGAAAAGACTTTGCCTATTTATCCTATCCATGCCCCTAATGATTTTGTAAACCTCTGTAAGGTCACCCCTCAATCTCCGTCACTCCAGGGAAAACAGCCCCAGCCTGTTCAGCCTCTCCCTGTAGCTCAAATTCTCCAACCCTGGCAACATCCTTGTAAATCTTTTCTGAACCATTTCAAGTTTCACAACATCTTTCCGATAGGAAGGAGACCAGAATTGCACGTGATATTCCAACAGTGGCCTAACTGATGTCCTGTACAGTCGCAACATGACCTCCCAACCCCTGTACTCAATACTCTGACCAATAAAGGAAAGCATACCAAACGCCTTCTTCACTATCCTATCTACCTGCGACTCCACTTTCAAGGAGCTATAAACCTGCACTCCAAGGTCTCTTTGTTTAGCAACACTCCCTAGGACCTTACCATTAAGTGTATAAGTCCTGCTAAGATTTGCTTTCCCAAAATGCAGCACCTTGCATTTATCCGAATTAAACTCCATCTGCCATTTCTCAGCCCATTGGCCCATCTGGTCCACATCCTGTTGTAATTGGAGGTAACCCTCTTCGCTGTCCACTACACCTCCAATTTTGGTGTCATCTGCAAACTCACTAACTGTGCCTCACATCCAAATCAAACCAGAAAGTGCTGGAGGAAGTCAGCAGGTCTGACAGGAGACGTGGACAGAGAAACAGGATGAACCATTCCAGTCCTGTGTGCATCTCCTTCAGAACCCATTGCCTGGATGGTGCAGTGTCCTGGGCGATAGCTTTATAACAGCTTCACCCCCAGGTGATCTTTGAAACAAACAGCTGTCTACTTGAATCCCTGGAGTTTTCTGCAGGTGACATTTTTAACCAACCTGTTCAGACGTGTCATGTCCCACTTGTGAAGTAGGTGGACCTTGAGAAGCCAGGCCTTGTTAGTTCGAGGGGAGTTCCTCAGGGTGGAGTCTCAGGGTCAACCATCTTCAGCTGCTTTGTCAATCACTTTCCCTTCAGAAGCGGGATGTTGGTTGACAATTCGACAATATTCAGCATCATTTTCAACTGCTCAGATACTGATGTAGCTCATATCCATATGTTCAGGATGTAAGTTTGCTCGCTGTGCTGGTAGGCTTGTTCTCATTGAGAATAATCTTACAACCTGAACCTCAACCTGAGCTAAATAAAATTCTCAAAAAACGCATATCCACATATAGCAAGATGTGCCAGCATCTAAAATCTGTTCAAATGGTAAGTAACAGCCGTATCACATCTGTGCTTGGCAAAGACCATCTTCAACAAGAGAATATCTGAGTATCCCTTGTTGACATTCCACAGCAATATCATTGTTGAATCCTCCATGAGCAGCATTCCGGGGGGTGTAATATTGACCAGAAACTGAACAGGACTAACCATGCAATTGATACAAGATCAGCGCAGAAGCAAAAAAATCTTACAGTGCTCAACTCCCCTCCTGCCTGCCCACCTTCCAAGACGTAAGTCAGGTGTGATACGGAATCCTCTCCACGTGCCTGGTTGAATGCTGCTTCAACAACACAAGAAGCTCATCAACATGTGGGACAAAACAGCTCTCTTGATTGCCAACGACCTTCCCCATTCCCTTTCTTCCCCATTGATGTACAGCAGCAGCAAAGGGGATCATCTCTTGTGTAACATCCTTCTGGATAGGGGGCTGTGCTGTCCACCAATTAGCGAGGTACATCCCACAACAGGATTGCACCTCAGGACACACAATGTCTCAGAGATATTGGGGACAACAACCTGATTTATTCAGGAAGGTTCCTTTTTGCTTTTGATGGGGCTTTTTGCACCTTTTGATATGTTTGGGAGGAGGTACAGACGAGAGGAACAATTTCTTTCTGAAATTGGATTTGTTTGTTCAGAGATTTTACCCTCTATGGACCGCAATAATATTTGAAAATCATTTCACAGAGAAATAGATTGTAAGAATTGAAGATGAGTGAGTCAAAGCATACAACATATAAAGATCCAACTGAGTCACAAAATTCATTTGGACACAAGGGGAACATGTTTATCTGGTATGTCTGTAAGCAAAGGTCTCACAAAGCATTGTGAGCGGTAAAGACACACACACACACATGCTCACACAACAGTGTGAGTGTTCCACTGAACTGACTGCAGAAATTATTTAACATTATCGAGTTAACATTCTTTAAAACTCCACAGACAGAGAAGCCATAACTATATTGTGTTTATGGGAAAGGATCCAACAGATTATCCAACTTGGAGATATGTGAGGAGATCAGCACCATGGAAATATCTGGATTGTGAGAAGGATTGCAAATCCCCAGACCAGCTGGAGACTCACCGACACAGACATTCTGGGGAGAGACTGTTCCCCTGCTCTATGTGTGGGAAGGGATTTACTCTGTCATCCAGCTTCATGTAACACCAGTGGGTTCACACTGACAAGAGACCTTTCCCCTTACTGTGGGGGGTAAAAACTTTAAGATGTGTAAAGGTCTTAAATTCAATGGTCATAATTTAACATCAACCCGTTCCCATGGGGGAGAAGGTATTCAGCTGTTCCATGTGTGGGAAGGTATTCACTTGGGGATCCAGCCTAATATCACACAAACATTTTCATTGTTGAGAGAGAAGCGTTGTCTGCTCTGTTTGGGAAGGAATAAACTTCCCAGTTTAGCCTAATGTCAACCGTTGAGTTGACACTGGAGAGAGACCAATCATCTGCTCTGTGTGTGAGAAGGGATTTATTAAATCAGCAAAGCTTAAAATACACGAGCGTGGCCATACTAGAGAGAGAGCGAGAGAGAGACTGTCCGCCTGCACTGAGTGTAGGAAGAGATTCACGTAGTCATCGGTACTCTGAGCACCAACACATTCACACCTTTTACCTGCTCCTTGTGTGGGAAGGGGTTCACTCGGTTCTCCAATCTCAGCAGCTATGGCTTTGTTCACATCAATGAGAGAACACATCAATGCTCTGACTGTGAGAAGAGCTTTATGAGTAGCAATGATTTGATGAAACACCAACAAACACATTGTGGGGAGAGGCTGTTCACCTGCACTGTGTGTAGCAAGGGATTCAATTATTCATCCCCACATGTGACGCTCCAGTTAAGGGGAAATCAGTTTAGCTGAGTTGGCTGTATTGTTGGTTTACAGAGCAGTGTGATGTGGACAGCGTGGGTTCAGTTCCCATTACCAGTTTGAGGTTACCATGAAGGACTCTCGTTCTCAAATTCTCCCCTTGCCTGAGGTCTGGGCCCTCTGGTCAAATCACCATGAGTCGCTTCTCTCTGTAATGAAGAGAACAGCCCTGTGGTCTGGTAAGACTATGGTGACACACACATTCCCGTGGGGTAACATGTGACTGTATTCTGCTGTTATTGCATCCAGAACTGAACTGTGTTCATTCGGTCAGCAATAGTTTACTTCATTGGAGGTGAATTATCTCTTTAATTGAACTGGTGTTTAATTGATCAGGTATCAATCACATCAAAAACATAGTTTTTTCCCCTGATTTCTCTCCAGTGAGATGAGACCGATAGATTACCATTTCCTGCCCTGGTCTTGAGTCTTTTATTCATTGCTAAGGCTTGATTTGTATTTATAAATGTATATTCACATATTCAGGATTTCTGAATGTGCTTCATAGCAACTGAAGTCCTTGTGAGGTGTAGTCACTGTTGTGGGAGATACAGCAGCTGTACATCTCTAAGGCTCGACTTAGGGATCCACTTCCCTGCACCAATTCTCCCATTTACCAATCCCGCATAAATCCGGGAATTGCACCAACTCTCCCATTGAGTGTTATCCTGCCCCAGTCCTCCCACTTAGAATTTAACGGCACCTGCATAAATTCTCCAATTATTGTTGCCCTGCATCAATTCCTTCCGTTTAGTTGTTCCCTGACAAACATCTTCAACGTACCGATGCCCTGCTGATTTGTTTATCATTCAGTGATGCAGTGACCTGAATCTCCAATTTACCAATACTTGCGACATTTCTTCTTTTTATTGATTCCCTGCCCCTATTCCCTAATTTAGACATGCTCTGCTCCAATTTTCTTAATATTGGCACTCCCACCAATTTTCTAATGCAGCAGTTCTCCCATTTATTATTTCCACCAAATCTCCCATTTACTCATATCCCTGTACTAATTCTTCCATTTACTGATGCCCGAGCCCGATTCTACCATTTAAGGGTGCGCTACTCTAATTCTCCCATTTATTGTTGCCATGCACCAATTCTGTAATTTAGCTCCACTGTGCACCAGGTCTCTCATTTACCAATGGCCCGCACCAATTCTCCAATTCAGTGTTGCTTAGCACCATTTCTCCCAATTGCTGATGTCCTGAACAAGTTCTCTACTCAGTGTTGCCTGACACCAGTCCTCATACTGACTGATGCCCTCGCCCAATTTAGGGGTGCCCTACTCTAAATCTCCCAAAAGGTATTGTCCTACCCGATTTTCCCATTTAGTACAACACAGCATAACCCATCCATTTAGTGTTGAATTGCACTAATTCTCCCATTATCTGATGCCCTGTTGCAAATTCTCACACATTTCGATAAGCCCTTTCCCAACTTTTCCATTTAGTAGTTTCTTGAAATGATTCTCCAATTTAGTGGTGAGCTGTCAGAATTCTTAAATTGAGGCGTGGACATGTTGGACTGAAGGGTCTGTTTCCGTGCTGTACATCTCTAAGGCTGTAATTAGTGCTCCGCTTCCCTGCACCAATTCTCCCATTTACCAATCCTGCACGAAGTCTGTAATTTCACCAACTCACCCATTGAGTGTTATCCTGCCTCAGTCCTCCCACTTAGACTTTAATGGCACCTGTATGAATTCTCCAATTATTGTTGCCCTGCATCAATACCTTCCATTTAATTGTTCCCTGAAACACTTCTTCCACGTACGGGTGCCCTGCTGAATTGTTTTTATTCAGTGATGCACTGAACTGAATCTCCAATTGACCAATGCTTGCAACATTTCTTCTTTTCCTGATTCCCTGGTCCCTATTCCCCAATTTAGACACGCTCTGCTACAATTTTCCAATATATTGGCACTCCCACTAATTTTCCAATGTAATGGTCTCCCATTTATTGACTCCCACCAAATCTCCCATTTACTCATATCCTTGTACTAATTCTTCCATTTACTGATGCCCGAGCCCGATTCTACCATTGAAGGGTGCACTACTCTAATTCTCCCATTTACTGGTGCCATGCACCCATTCTGTAATTTAGCTCCACTGTGCACCAGTTGTTCCATTCAGTATTTCCCTGCAACAATTCTCCTATTTAGTCGTCCGCTGCCAGAATTTGCGAATTTGCGATCCGTGCATCATATCTCCAAATTACTGATCCTACACATATCTTCCCTTTAGTGGTGACTGCAACAACTCCCCCATTTCGTGGTGCACTGTATTGAATCTGGATCACTAATCCTTTGCAACATTTGTCCTATTTAATGATTCACTGCCCGTGTTCTCCCATTTGCTCCAATTCTAAAGTTATCAGCATTTACTGCGGAGCCATAAATAGAGTCATACAATCATAGAGATGTACAACATGGAAACAGACACTTCAGTCCAACTGGTCTATGATTGTATGACTCTATTTATGGCTCCGCTGCTCTGCACCATTTTTCCCATTTACCAATCCTGCACAAATCCTGAATACTCTCCCATTGAGTATTATCCTGCCCTATTTAAAGGCAGCTGCATGAATTCTCCAATTATTAATGTTCTCCATCAATGCTGTCTTACACCAATCCTCATACTGACTGATGCTCTCGCCCAATTTAGGGGTGCCCTACACTAAATCTCCCAAAAGGTAATGTCCTACCCGATTTTCCCATTTAGTGCAACACAGCTGTACAGTTTCCGTGCTGTACATCTCTAAGGCTGTAATTAGTGTCCCGCTTCCCTGCACCAATTCTCCCATTTACCAATCCTGCACGAAGTCTGTAATTTCATCAACTCACCCATTGAGGTTATCCTGCCCCAGTCCTCCCACTTGGAATTTAATGGCACCTGCATGAACTCTCCAATTATTGTTGCCCTGCATCAATTCCTTCCATTTAGTTGTTCCCTGATGCACACCTTCAACATACGGATGCCGTGCTGATTATATTTGTTCATTTAGTGAAGCACTGAACAGAATCTCAAATTTACCAATGATTGCAACATTTCTTTTTATTAATTTCGTCGCCCCTATTCCCCAATTTAGACATGCTCTGCTCCAATTTTCTAATATATTGACACTCACACCAGCTTTCCAATGTAATGGCACTGTGCACCGAATCTCCCATTTATTGTTTCCACCAAATCTCCCAGTTACTCATATCCCTGTACTAATTCTTCCATTTACTGATGCCTTAGCCCGATTCTACCATTTAAGGGTGCGCTACTCTAATTCTCCCATTTACTGTTGCCATGCACCATTTATCTAATTTAGCTCCACTGTGCACCAGGTCTCTCATTTACTGATGGCCCGCACCAATTCTCCAATTCAGTGTTGCTGAGCACCATTTCCCCCAATTACTGCGGCCCTGAACAAGTTCTCCATTCAGTTTTGCCTCTCACCAATTCTCATATTGACTGATGCCCTCGCCCAATTTAGAGGTGCCGTATTCTCATTCCCACATCAAGTACAGTCCTGTCCCAATTCACCAATTTAGTGCTACACTGCACCAATTCTCCCATTTACTGCTCAACTGAAATTCTCCCATTTGGTGCTAACTGCACCAATTTGCCATTACTGGGTGCCCCGTTCCAAATTCTCTTATTTCGATAAGCCCTTGCCCAATTCTTCCATTTAGTAGTTCCTTGGAATGATCCTCCAATTTCGTGGAGCGCTGCCAGAATTCTAAACTTGAGTCATAGACCAGTTGGTCTGAAGTGTCTGTTTCCATGTTGTACATCTCTATGATTGTATGACTCTATTTATGGCTCCGCTGCTCTGCACCATTTCTCCCATTTACCAATCCTGCACAAATCCTGAATCTGCACCAACTCTCCCATTGAGTATTATCCTGCCCTATTTAAAGGCACCTGCATGAATTCTCCAATTATTAATGTTTTCCATCAATTCCTTCCATTTACTTGTTCCCTGAAACACTTTTTCCGCGTACGGGTGCCCTGCTGAATTGTTTTCATTTAGTGATGCACTGAACTGAATCTCCAATTTACCGATGCTTGCAACATTTCCTCTTTTTATTGATTCCTGAACCCTATTCCCCAACTTAGACATGCTCTGCTCCAATTTTCCAATATATTTGCATTCCCACCAATTTTCTAATATAATGGCACTGTGCACCTGATCTTCCATTTACTCACATCCCTGTACTAATTCTTCCATTGACTGATGCCCTGTTACATTTCTCACATTTCGATAAGCCCTTGCCCAATTCTCTCATTAAGTAGTTGTTAGAAACGAAAATCGCTTCTCAATAATCGCTCTAGACAAATTCAGGAAAACAAAGTTTTATTAACAAGTCAAGTCTGCAGAGTCGGGCACCCTTAAAGAAAAGGCGCGCTGAGGCTTACAAAGTCTCCATTATTTATAGGACAAGTCCCTCCTCTCCTTGGCTCCAACAAGCCATGAGGTTCACATTCTTAAAAACATCATTATTTTTATCACAAAGTCTGCAACAAAAGGCTCCAGAGTCTCCAAAGTTTGTTGTTTTTCTCACCCTGTAGTCTTATCAGTCAAAAGCTTTAATCTTGAAACAGATGTCTCAAGTCGCACTCCCATCCTGGAGTCTTATCAGCGAAGGACTCATCCTTCTCTGCTGTGTGAATGGCTTCATTAATCAAGAGCCTGCTCGCTTTCACTATAGCTCACAAATTGTCAGCATTCTGCACAATTTAAACTACTCTACTTTTGAGTATATAAAATGGTTGTTAGAAAAGAAACAAAAGTTTTGTCTTTTATTATAGATCAGTCTGTGGTCCAGGCACATCTTAAAGTTTAAACCGAAATTACCTCTTACAGTAGTCCCTTGCAATGATTGTCCAATTTCGTGGAGAGCTGCCAAAATTCTTAAATTGAGGCATGGACAAGTTGGACCGAAGGATCTGTTTCTGTGTTGTAAATCTCGACAATTGTGTGACTCTCTTTATGGCTATCTCTCCCATTTACCAATCCGACACAAATCCTGGAACTGCACCAGTTCTCCCATAGAATGTTATCCTGCCCCCGTTCTCCCACTTCGAATTTAATGGCACCTGAATGAATTCTCCAATTATTGTCGCCCTGCATTTGTTTTCATTTGATGGTGCACTGAACTGAATCTCCGATTAACTGATGCGTGCAACACTTCTTTTTATTGACTCCCCGCCCCTATTTCCAAATTTAGACATGCTCTGCTCCAATTCTCTCATGTATTGACACTCACACCAGGTTTCCAATGTAATGGCACTGTGCACCGAATCTCCCATTTATTGATTCCCGCCAACTCTACCATTTACTTATTCTTCCATTAATGATGCCCGAGTCAGATTCCACCATTTAGCAGGAGCCTCAGCTTTGGGAAGTGTGACTCGACCACGAAACCAGAAGGGACAGAAAGCTGATTATGTGAGATAAACTAAAAGCAATGGAGTTGTCAGAGGGAGATCACAGGAAGTGACACCTTTTCCTACAGCAAAGAACCTAAGACCAGGAGGCAGTGTTTCCTCCCCAGACTGGGTTTCAGGAAATATGGTCAGAGCTGAAGCTGAGTTTGCAATGGGACGGGCAGGATACCATGTTACTGACCATGTAGGTGTGAACAACATACAAGGGTCTGCCTCGTTACTCTCAGGAACTCGCTGTTTAACTAAGAAGCTGACCCACTGGATTAATATCTGTGTGCAGTGTTAATTAGCACAGGGCCAATCAGATCAGGGAGCTCCCTTGGTGCCTTGCAGACTGCTGTGGGAGAAATGGGTTCTGGTTCCCTTCTCCCAGATGCTGCCTGACCTGCTGAGGTTAGATTTCAAATTCCCAGGAACAGCAGGGTTTTCTCTATATGTATTTTATTTCTCCTTACTCAATGGATCATTTGTGATGCTTAAGATCCCACATGTTTTCTATTTCCCCCTTCAGCAGATCTTGTCGCAGTAAAAGACCTGTGCACATGAACACCAAGGCAACTCTATCCATGTTCACATTTCAAACTCTGTAGTTCGGTCGAGTTTGTCTCTCTTTAGCCTTTTATGCCAAAGTCCATCACAGCGGGCTTCAGTCTGTTCATTTCCCTCCACAACCTTCTGCTATTTCCTGGTGACATTATTATTCACCTGTCTGTGCAAACAATCCTGTTGGTCGTTATCATCCACAGTATCTTCTCCAAATCCAAGTTAGATGTCAAATAAAATATTGATTGTCTTTTCTTTCTCGATAATAAATAACCGTCTGTATCATTCGTATATAGAGAACAACATGATTAAAATATTTATCCTTGCAGTAAAAAAGCAAATTGGATTTTAATTCTGCTGTTTGCAAGTTGCAGTAATTTATGATCACTCAGCACTTTTCCATCCGAGCACATTAATTCTCCATGGTGAGCTTGAGCCATTTACTACAATAGCTTCAGTTTTTATCCAGCCTCGAATGCAATAATTTGTGAACCAGTTTGAAGGTCCTTACCTTCATTAACCTTTTATTTTATTCCATCACGTATGTTGAATTTTAACTCCACACTGATTCTCCTTAATTAAGAAGCTGACCCACTGGATTAATATCTGTGTGCAGTGTTAATTAGCACAGGGCCAATCAGATCAGGGAGATCTCTTGGTGCCTTGCAGACTGCTGTGGGAGAAATGGGTTGGGTTTGTGTTGCTCTGCTCCAGGTATATTCCAAGTGTAAACAGCACCGGTGGCAAACTGACCCGCCTGTTGTCATCAGGAATAGATTCTTGTTGTACTTTTGAGACTGGCGTCATATTTTCAAACTTTTTTGTTGGGGCAGTGGAATTACCCTTTGGGTAGAGAACTGGCTCGAAGGTAGAAGACAGAGGGTGGTGGGGGAGGGTTGCTTTTCAGACTGGAGGCCTGTGACCAGCGGTGTGCCACAAGGATCGGTGCTGAGCCCACTGTTGTTTTGTCATATATATGTGATTTGGATGTGACCACAGGATGAATGGTTAGTAAGTTTGCAGATGACAGTAAAATTGGAGGTGTCGAGGACAGTGAAGATGGTTACCTCAGAGGTCAACGGGATCTTGATCAGATGGGCCAATGGGCTGAGGAGTGGCAGGTGGAGATTAATTTAGATAAATGTGAGGTGCTGCATTTTGGAAAGGCAAAAGAGAGCAGGACTTATACTCTGAATGGTAAGGTACTAGGGATGTTACTGAACAAATAGACCTGGAGTGCAGCTTCATAGATCATTGAAGGTGGACTTACATTTAGATAGAATAGTGAAGAAGGTGTTTGACACTTTTGTCTTTATTGCTCAGTTAGTTGTGTAAGGGAGTTGGGAGGTCATGTTTGGCCATTTTTGGTATATCATGTGCAATTGTGGACTCCCTCCTATAAGAAGGGTGTTGTGAAACTTTAAAGTGTTTAGAAAAGATGTACATGGATGTTGCCAAGGTTGGAGGGTTTGTGCTGGAGGGTAAGACTGTATAGGTTGAGGCTATTATCCCTGGAGCGTCAGTGGCTGAGGGGTAACCTCATAGATGTTCACAAAATCATGAAGGGCCTCAATAGGGTAGAAAGGCAAGGTGATTTCCCTGTGGTGGGGGAGTCTCGAAGCAGGTGGCATCTGTTACAGTTGAGCGGGGAAACATAAAAGGGACCTAAGGGGAACATTTTTCATTGTGTGCATGAGCTGCCAGAGGAGATAGTGGAGGCTGGTACAATTACAACATTTAAAAGGTATCTGGGTGGGTGTAGGAATTAAAAAGGGTTCAGAGGAACATGGGCCAAATTCTGACAAATAGGATGAGATTTACATCGGATATCAGTTCAGCATGGATGTGTTGGACTGAATGGTTTGTTGTAGTTCTGTTTGCCGAGCTGGGAATTTGTGTTGCAGACGTTTTGTCCCCTGTCTAGGTGACATCCTCAGTGCTTGGGAGCCTCCTGTGAAGCGCTTCTGTGATGTTTCCTTCGGCATTTATAGTGGCCTGTCCCTGCCGCTTCCGGTTGTCAGTTCCAGCTGTCTGCTGCAGTGGCCGGTATATTGGGTCCAGATCGATGTGCTTATTGCTTGAATCTGTGGATCAGTGCCATGCCTCTAGGAATTCCCTGGCTGTTCTCTGTTTGGCTTGTCCTATAATAGTAGTGTTGTCCCAGTCGAACTCATGTTGCTTGTCATCTGCGTGTGTGGCTACTAAGGATAGCTGGTCGTGTCGTTTCGTGGCTAGTTGGTGTTCATGGATACGGATCGTTAGCTGTCTTCCTGTTTGTCCTATGTCGTGTTTTGTACAGTCATTGCATAGGATTTTGTACACTACATTGGTTTTGCTCATGCTGGGCATTGGGTCCTTTGTCCTGGTGAGTTGTTGTCTGAGAGTGGCTGTTGGTTTGTGTGCTGTTATGAGTCCTAGTGGTCGCAGTAGTCTGGCTGTCAGTTCAGAGATGCTCTTGATGTATGTTAGTGTGGCTAATCCTTTGGGTTGCGGCATGTCCTCATTCCGTTGTCTTTCCCTTCGGCATCTGTTGATGAAATTGCGGGGGTATCCGTTTTTGGCGAATACATTGTATAGGTGTTCTTCTTCCTCTTTTTGCAGTTCTGGTGTACTGCAGTGTGTTGTGGCCCTTTTGAATAGTGTCTTGATGCAACTTCTTATGTGTGTGTTGGGGTGGTTGCTTTCGTAGTTCAGGACTTGGTCTGTGTGTGTGGCTTTCCTGTGTACCTTTGTGTTGAATTCCCCGTTAGGTGTTCTCTGTACCGTCACGTCTAGGAATGGGAGTTGGTTGTCCTTTTCTTCCTCTCCAGTGAATCGGATTCCTGTGAGTGTGGCGTTGATGATCTGGTGTGTGTTTTCTATTTCCGTGTTTTTAATGATTACAAAGGTATCATCAACGTATCTGACCCAGAGTTTGGGTTGAATTTGTGGTAAGACTGTTTGTTCTAATCTTTGCATTACAGCTTCTGCTATGAGTCCAGAGATGGGTGAGCCCAAGTACTGAGGATGTCACCTAGACAGGGGACGGAACGTCTGCAACACAAATTCCCAGCTCGGCGAACAGAACCACAACAACGAGCACCCGAGCTACCAAACTTCTCCCAAACTTTGAATGATTTGTTTCTGAGCTTATATTGCTCTGAGTGGGTTGAGCTCCGGATTGTAGATTTATGAAGCAGAAAATAAAGTATGGCACAGAGTTAGACCGAGAAATCCTGCTGATCTCATCAGCTTTATACTGTTTGCCTGATCCTCCTCCTTCAAGCAATGCATTTTTCAGATCCTCATTCAGAATTCCCGGAGCTCTGTAACTGGCCTGGAACAATGTGTGGAAAGTCCTATTGCAGTCCACACGAGGTACCTTTCCCACTGCCCTGTTCCCACGGCCTGCAATGCTGCAGACTGAGCAGACAACCCGAAGCACAATGATGAGCTCCTTCCGGCCCACGGCCCTCCTTCTCACTGAATGAAGACAATCACCAGAAGCAGAATCCAGCTCTTGTTGGAGCCTTGAATACCTGACTCTGTCTCACTGAGTGAAGATTGGACTCAGAAACAGAAATGAAATCAACATCCTATCTGCATTGTGTCACTCTTTAAGATCTCTGTGTGTCTGAGTTCAGGTCATTTGATTGGAGACTGCGGATAGTGGGTCCCCAGTGAAATGGAAAGAATGGTGGAGGAGCTCACTGAGGGATATCTCTCAAAGTGAGAATCAGAAAGATGCTATTCCGCATTGGAAAGGTTTAAGGGGAATTGATGGCTCAGAAAAATGTTATACGGATGTTTGTAAAACTTAGGAACTCTGACTGTTTTGTGGCTGGAGTTTATTTTATCCTTTGTAGATGTGACACATTAACCCTCCCTCCCTGACACTACAGAAGCTGTTGGAACTGTTCAGTGTTTCCAGCGGCTTCTGTAATTATTTCAGGTTCCTGACGGGAGCAGTCTCTCACTTTTCAAACAAAACAAACCCATCCTTGTGCTGCAACCAATATTTCAATAAGAAATGGGAAGCAGCAGAGGGGAAAGCTTCCGAGATGCTGAGCAATGCTGTCCGGTTCCACCTTGCAATTCACAGGAACCATCGCCAGGAAAAGCAAGGAGCAACCTGACAGATCCGGTTTTATCCCAGTGGCCTTCCTTTAAAAACCGATTTACAAGCCACAACACTGCGATGGCCGGGAATCGAACCCGGGTTAACTGCTTGGAAGGCAGCTATGCTCCCCACTATCCCACCACCACCCTGCTAGCAGCTCCCTCCCCATTCCCAAACACACTTCACAAGGCCGTGATCATCACCAACTGGATTGGGGCTGAAATCCAAACAAGAAATTGCTGGGGAAGCTCAGCAGGTCTGACAGCACCAGGATTTGGGCGGCAAGGTGGCTCAGTGGTTAGCACCATGGTCCCAGGTTCAATTCCAGCCTCGGGCGACCGTCTGTGTGGGGTTTGCACGTTCTCCCCATGTTTGTGTGGGTTTCTTCCAGATGCTCCGGCTTTCTTCCACAGTCCAAAAATGTGCAGGTTAGGTGAATTGGCCTTGGTAAATTGTCCATAGTGATTAGTCAGAGGGAAATGGGTCTGGGTGGGTTACTCTTCGGAGGGTCGGTGTGGACTGGTTGGGCTGAAGGACCTGTTTCTCATCTAATCTCATCAGAAGCCTCAGTTCTGAAACAAATCCAAAGGGATTTTGAATTGCTTCATTAAACAACTCGTTCATTAAACATCTAAGAGTTCAGGAAATGTGAGCAGGAGGAGACTATACAGCCTGTTTAAACTGTTCAGTCTGTTCTGGCAGTCAATCCAATCAGAGCTGGTTTGAGATTTCAAATCCGGTTTCCTACCCACTCCCCATATCCCGTGACTCCCTGAGACCCCGGCAATCTGTCTATTCCAATCTGAAATGTACTCAGTGAGGGAGCATCCACAATCCTCAGGGAGAGAGAATATTAAAGACTCAGAGGCCTTAGAGTGAAGCGCTGTCTCCTCATCTCAGTCCCAAATAACCTGCCCCTTACCCTGAGAGGGTGTCAATCAAACCCGAATGAACTGTGGATGCTGTAACATTAACGCTGATTTCTCTGCACAGATGCTGCCTGACCTGCTGAGCTTTTCCAGCAACTCCTGAGACTGTGTTAACGTGTTTCAGATTCACAGACCCACAGGATTAATTTCTCAGTATCTACCCTCTCAAGACTCTTCACAATCTGAGATATTCCAATGAAATCGTCTTTCAATTTACAAGAGTATAGACCCAGTTTATTCAGAAGCTCAGCACTGGAGCACACGGGTCCCAAATACTGAGCTTTATTTTGTGATTCATTAATGTGTTTGGGTCATTGCCGCTGGGTCACCACGGGTTGCTCAGATATAATTGCTCTGGTGAAGGTGACGGTGAGTTATTGCCTTGAACTACTGCCATTTATTTACTGCAGATAAACCCACAATGATGTAAGGGAGGGAGCTCCAGGATTTCCAACCAATGGCACTTGTGGGACTGAGATGTTTTTCCAAGCCAGGGTGGGGAGTGGCTTGATGTGGAATTGCCAACTGGTGGTGTTCCCGTGTATCTGCTGTGCTCAGCATTCCACATGGTAGGGGCGTGGGTCTGGAAGCTGCTCTGGAAGGATCCTTGGGGAATTTCTACAGAGCATCTTGTCTCAGCTGAACTATCCCAGTCAGGCACATGAGCACTAATCCTGTAATCCACTTGATCTACATCACAAGGGCTCCTTCTATCGGTCATCGCCTTCCTTTGGAGGGCATCTGTCAAGATCATCATACACGTGTTTCCCTGAATAAATCCATGCTCACTGGCCTGTGGTTAATCAATCCATCTTCAAATGATGATTGATATGGTCCCACAGAGCGTTTAAACCTCCTTTCCCCAGCTGTGAGAATGTAATAGCAGGTGGGACCAAATCTGCCCTCCTAATGTGGCCATGTTTGGGAAACCTCGGAGGGTCCAATCTCATTCACTCCATCTCGGCGTTTTTTCCCGTTTAAGATTGCTTTCAAAGTACAACAGTGCGATGGCAGGGGTTCGAGCCCGGGTTAACTGCTGGGAAGGAGACATGTCCAACCCTTTCCCAGTAATTGGCAAGCTATTCCCGAGGCCGTGATCAGGACCAATTGGATTGGGACTGAAATACAAACAGAAACTGCTGGGGAAGCTCAGCAGGTCTGAGAGCATCAGCATCAGATCCCTTCAGTTCTGAAGGACAATCCCTGGACTCTAGAGGTACACTCGGATTTCTCCCACAAATGAGGCCCCTCCTACTAAATGTCACCAGTAATTTCTGTGTTATCTGTCAGCTCTCCAGGGTCTGCAGTTCCTTGTTTTAAATACAGTAGATGTTGATGAACTGAAGGGGATATTGGGCCAGGTGACGGTCTACCTCATTCATTGGGGCAGATGTCAAGGAGCATCTTAAACCGGAGAGGGATTGGGGGGGATTGGAGCCGTTTAGAGAGAGAGTACAGAAGGTAAGACAGCTCAGCTCAAAGTACGACACTTAATGCTGCCCCGATTAAAATATTGAAGATGGCAGAGGGGCAGATGAGCTGAGACAGGGTGGGAGCTGGGCGATATTGATGATGTGGAAGGACAGTGTGTGCATCTGATCACATTCTGTCAGTCTGACTAATAGCAGTCATTCCTGGCACTGGATTCACTGAGGGGTGAAGGGTCAGTGAACAGAGCGGACTGTCCCTGTTATTCTGTTCCTGACTCTCCAGCTCCCGCTCTGTTAGTGAGCTCTCAGTCTCCCGGGAAATGGACTATTTCCCAATTGTGCCGGATTCCTGGCCTTTATCCTTGGCCGAGGTGAGAGTTGATAGTCTGAGGAATATCATTCCCAAATGATTCCTCTCCAAGATAATACCGATTAATGTGTCTGTGTATCCTCCATTAATCTGTAAACATCATTGCTCAGGGCTGTAGGGACATGTATTGATGACATTGAGGATGTTATGAACCAGACCAAACTCCTCTGCCTTAAGAAAATAGTCTAGACCCCTTTTCCTGATTTCCTGAAGGCAAGTGTAAGGTGTTACAATGCGATTGGTCAAACTGCCAGGCTTGAATCAAAATACACTTTACTCCACACTATCGTTGTAACACAAACATAAGAAAGAAAGATTGGACAAACCAAACTCGATTGGAAACCTTAACTAAATGAACATTATTTACCTATAAACAGCGACTGTTCGGACATAGTAACATTCCATAAACCACACAATTCTGGTCTTTCTGCTATCGGGAGAATGGTGTGAAACTTGTAAAGATTCAGAAAAGATTTACAAGGATGTTTGCAGAGTCAGATTTCTGATCGTTTTGTGGCTGGAGTTTATTTTATCCTTGTGTAGATGTGACACATTAACCCTCCCTCCCCACCACTACAGAAGCTGTGGGAACTGTGCAGTGTTTCCAGCGGCTTCTGTAATTATTTCAGGTTCCTGACGGGAGCAGTCTCTCACTTTTCGAACAAAACAAACCCATCCTTGTGCTGCAACCAATATTTCAATAAGGAATGGGAAGCAGCAGAGGGGAAAGCTTCCGAGATGCCGAGCAATGCTGCCCGGTTCCACACTGCAATTCACAGGAACCATCGCCAGGAAAAGCAAGGAGCAATCCGACAGATCCGTTTTACCACAGAATGAAAGATTTATTTCTTCGACTTATCCCAGTGTCTTTCCTTTAAAAGGCTGTTTACAAACTACGATAGCCGGGAATTGAACCCGGGTCAACTGCTTGGAAGGCAGCTATGCTCCCCACTATCCCACCATCACCCTGCTAGCAGCTCCCTCCCCATTCCCAAACACACTTAACAAGGCCGTGACCATCACCAACGGGATTGGGGCTGAAATCTAAACATACCCATCCTCTGTATCTCACCCAGTGATGGAGCTATCCTGATTGAGTTTGATGTGAGCAGGATGGGGGAATTGGGAGATTTAATCAGTACTTAACACCACGCTGAACATGTCCTGGGAATTTGAAATGCTGCAGTGTAGAGGGAGATTTACTCTGTATCTGACCCCATTCTCTACCTGCCCTGGAGATTTAAATGGGGACAGTTTAATGGGAGCTTTATTTTGTCTGGAACCCTGTGCTCCCTCTGCCCTGGGAGTGTTTGCTGGGAACACTGTCTAACCTCTGCGATATGGATCCTATGAAGATTGATAGGAGACAGTGTAAATTGAATTCTCAGGGTCCAATTCCTTCACGTGGATGAGAGAAGGTCTCCAGTTGGAATTGTGAGGAAAATTGGTGTGTTTGGGACTGAAGGGTCAGTAACAGAATGAATACACCATTGGCTCAGGGACAGGAGACAGGATAGAGGGTAATGAGGGTTTCAGACTGGAGGGAGCTACAGGCACATACAAGCTGGGAACTGTTTTCAGTGAAAGGCAATTGATCCCAGGTCACTGCAGAGTGTGATAATCTGATGCCTTTCCCTCATTATCCTCCTCCAATCCCTGGTACGATCTGCTCCCACACCACGTTCCATCCTAACTGCTGACTGTGTCAGATACATTAATACATTGGGGATGGGCAGGGGGCTGCTTTTAAACCTGGGATCTTGCGGTGTAACTTGCCTTCAAAATGCTCTCGCTCCCCTTTTCTACTCATCTTTTCTCTCTTTTATCCTGAAGAACTTTTGTTTGGAAAGCTGCAACGTGAAGATCCAAAATGTTCGAGGCCAAGAAAGAACAACCTCCAGAGGGGGAGCACGGGCCTGAGGCCTGAGGCCTGGTCGACAGGCTGCACCCTGTGGTGGCTCACGTGGTTTGTGTGTTTATTTACCTCGAGGTTTAATCTCCTCTGGGGGACCCTGGGTTTTAGGGGCCTCTGGTTAACTGGCTCCTGTCAGCTTGTGGCCCTGTTGTTTTTTTAAACAGGTTTGAAGCCTGGGGCTAAACTTTGTCAATTCCCAGGATCTGAGAGGCAGGACTCCCTGAGGGGAAAATTAAAACTCAAGTGCTGTGAGACTCTCTAAAGACTTGTCATAAAGTCAGAGTAATGTGGGTTATAGGGAGGGCAGGCTGAGAAAATTCGACAGTGAGAGCAAGAGAGTGAGAGAAAGGTTTAAAAAGTTGAGAGAGCTGGGGAAACAGAAGGGGATCAAGAGGGATTTTGAGATTGTGAAACTGCTGCAGTGTTTGATTCTGGGGTGACAGGAAATAATTAAACTGAAGCAGCATGACAGAGGGGAAAATGATTCGAGGACAGGCATGCCTGAATTGCTGTGCTCTTCCAGCACCACTGATCCAGAATCTGGTTTCCAGCATCTGCAGTCATTGTTTTTACCTCGAGGGGAAAATGATCAGAGTAATTAGCTGCTACTGCATTGTTGCATGTGGGATCTTGCTGTGCACCAGCTGCCCCAATGCTACCAATGTAGGCAGTAAGTGTTTTAATCAGCTAATCCGGCATTTCAAAGTTTTTCCAAGGATTTAGCATGCAAACTCAGCTCATCGCCCAATATGTTTGTGTTTGGATGTTGCTAAGAGATTATCTGTGTCACTGAATGAGGAAATACCTGGGATCTTGCTGTGCAATTATTCTGTAATGATTTTCCTCTTTTGCCTTTCAACTAATGCTGTCTCTTTCCTCCCACAGGCCACTTGAAGATTCAAAGAGAGAAACTTTAGGATCAGGAGACCTTTGAACAAGAACTTTCTCCAGAGGGGACATGGTCCTGAGGCCTGAGGCCTGAGGCCTGGTCGACAGGCTGCACGCTGTGGTGGCTCACGTGGTTTGTGTGTTTATTTACCTCGAGGTTTAATCTCCACTGGGGGACCCTGGGTTTTAGGGGCATCTGGTTAACTGGGGCCCTGTTTTTATTAAAACAGGTTTGAAGTTTGGGGTTTGGGGTGGGCGGCACGGTGGCACAGTGGTTAGCACTGCTGCCTCACAGCGCTAGAGACCCGGGTTCAATTCCCGCCTCAGGCGACTGACTGTGTGGAGTTTGCACATTCTCCCCGTGTCTGTGTGGGTTTCCTCCGGGTGCTCCGGTTTCTTCCCACAGTCCAAAGATGTGCAGGTCAGGTGAATTGGCCATGCTAAATTGCCCGTAGTGTTAGGTAAGGGGTAAATGTAGGGGTCTGGGTGGGTTACGCTTTGGCGGGTTGGTGTGGACTTGTTGGGCCGAAGCGCCTGTTTCCACATTGTAATGTAATCTAATCTAATGATTTGTTCTAATATCAGAATAATACTACTTGTGGGATCTTGCTGTGTCTCAAACCACCAGCAGAGTGGCCTACATTGCACAAGGGTGACCAAATGTGATAATCACATAAATAAGGCCCAGGTTGGCCCAATCCCTGAGTATCTGGGAGGGGATCTCTCTCTCTCTGTCTCCTCTCTCACACCCACTCCAGCTTCTTTTGTTGAATTTTTAAACAAATAAAACCGTCCCACACACAGCAATGTGACTCGTGGGTATTTGAAGTGGGGGAGATGGAAATATTTTGCAGCACACGGTGATTGTTTTCGTGACAAGGGGGTAAAAAATATACAAGATACAGACAGAGAGTGTGGGAAGGAGGGAGGAATAGAGGGATAAGATGGAGAGGGGGTGAGGAGAGGGGGGGAAGGAAAGGGGGAAGGAGAGGGGATGAAAGTAGAGACGGGGGAAGGTGAGGGAGAAGCAGAGGGGGGAAGGAGAGGGAGGGAAAGAGGGGGGGAAGGAGAGGGGGGAAAGGAGAGGGGGGAAGGAGAGTGGGGTAGGGGGCGGACAGAGAGAGGGTGAAAGTAGAGACGGGGTAAGGAGAGGGGGAAGAAGAGATGGGAAGGAGAGGGGGAGGGGTTGAAGGAGAGAGAGGGGTTTGAGAGTGGGGGGAAGGAGAGCGGGGGAAGGAGAGAGGGGAAGAAGAGGGGGAAGGGGCGAAGGTTAGTGGGGGAAAGGGGGGAAGTAGAGGGAGAAGGAGGGGGGAAGGAGAGGGGCAAGGAGACGGAGGCAGAGAGTGGAGAGGAGAGATGTCAGAAGGAGTTGGGGGAAGGAGAGAGGGGAAAGGAGCGGGAACGGAGGGAGGGGATGTTGAAGGGGGAAGGAGAGAGGTGGAAAGAATGTGGTAAAGAGAGGGGGAAGGGTGGAAGGAGAGGGGTGAAGGGCGGATGGACAGGGAGTGAAAGAGAAGGGGAGGAGGATTGTCGAAAGGAGATAGAGTGAAGGGGGGTGAAGGAGAGGGTGAAACATAGATGTGGGGAAGGAGAGGGTGGAAGGAGAGAGGGAGAAGTAGAGAGTGGGGAAGGACAGAGGGGTGAAAGGAGCGAGGGGGGAAGGAGACGGGGGCGAAAGAGAGGGGAGGGAAGGGGAGTTGGGAAAGAGAGAAGGGGGAAGGAGAGAGGGGAGAAGAAGAGGGGTGGAAGGAGTGAGGGGGGAAGGAGAAGGGGGCGAATGAGAGAAGAGGGAAGGGGAGAGAGGAAGGAGAGAGGGGGAAGGAGAGAGGTGGATGGAGAGAGGGAAGGAAGGGGGAAGGAGAGATAGGAGAAGGAGAGGGGGAAGGAAGGGGAAGGAGAGAGGGGAGAAGGAGAGGGGAAAGGAAGGGAAGGAGAGAGGGGAGAAGGAAGGGGGAAGGAGAGGGAAAGGAAGGGGGAAGGAGAGATAGGAGAAGGAGAGGGGGAAGGAAGGGGAAGGAGAGAGGGGAGAAGGAGAGGGGAAAGGAAGGGAAGGAGAGAGGGGAGAAGGAAGGGGGAAGGAGAGGGAAAGGAAGGGGGAAGGAGAGAGGGGAGAAGGAGAGGGGGAAGGAGTGGGGGAAGGAGAGAGGGGAGAAGGAGAGGGGGTAAGGAGAGCGGGGAAGGAAGGGGGAAGGAGAGAGGTGAGAAGGAGAGAGATGGGAAGTAAAGAGGGGAGAAGGAGAGGAGGAGGAGGGGGAGAAAGAGAGAGGGGAGAAGGAGAGGGGGGAAGGAAGGGGGGAGGAGACAGGGGAGAAGGAGAGAGGTGGGAAGAAGGAGCAAGGAAGGGGGGAAGGAGAGATGGGAGAAGGAAGAGGAAAGGAGAGGGGGAAGGAGAGAGGGTAAGGAATGGGGAAGGAGAGAGGGGGGAAGGAAGGGGGAAGGAGAGAGGGGAAGGAAGGGGGAAGGAGAGAGGGGAGAAGGAGAGAGGGGAAGGAAGTCCAAGGTGAGAGGGGAGAAGGAGAGGGGGGAAGGAAGGGGGAAGGAGAGAGGGGAGAAGGAGAGAGGGGAAGGAAGTCCAAGGTGAGAGGGGAGAAGGAGAGAGGGGAGAAGGAAGGTGGGAGGGGAGAGAGAGGAGAAGGAGAGAGGGGAGAAGGAGAGAGGAGGGAAGGAGAGAGGAGGGAAGGAGAGAGAGGAAGGAAGGGCGAAGGAGAGAGGATAAGGAATGGGGAAAGAGAGAGGGGAAAAGGAAGAGGGAAGGAGAGGGGGAAGGAAAGGGGCGGAGTTGGAAGAGTGAAAGAGAGGGGGAGGAGAGAGGAGGAAAAGGAGTGAGGGGAAGGAAGGGGAAGGAGACAGGGGAGGAAGGGGGAAGGAGAGAGGGGAAACGAAGGGGGAAGGAGAGAGGGGAGCAGGAGAGAGGGGAGAAGGAGAGGTGGGTAAGGGAGGCGGAAGGACAGAGGGGAGAAGGAGAGGGGGGAAGGAAGGGGGAAGGAGAGAGTGAAGAAGGAGAGAGTGGGAGAGGAGAGGGGAAAGGAGAGAGGGGAGAATGAGAGAGGGGAAGGAAGGGAGGAGGAGAGAGGGGAGAAGGAGAGGGGAGGAGGAAGGGGAGGGAGAGAATGGAGAAGGAGAGGGGAAAGGAGAGGGGGAACGAGAGAGGGGAGAAGGAGGGGGGAAAGGAAGGGGGGTGAGTAGAAGGGAGAAGGGGAAAGGAGAGAGGGGAGAAGGAGAGACGGGAAGGAAGGGGGAAGGAGAGAGGGGAGAAGGAGAGGTGGGAAGGAGAGGGGGTACGAGAGAGGGGAGATGGAGGGGGGAATGGAAGGGGGAAGGAGACAGGGGAGAAGTAGAGAGTGTAAAGAAGGGGGAAGGAGAGAGTGGAGAAAGATAGAGGGGAGAAGGAGAGGGGGAGGAGAGGGGAGAAGGAGAGAGGGAGAAGGAGGGGGGAAACGAAGGGGGAAGCAGAGAGGGGAGAAGGAGAGGGAGGAAGGAGAGTGGGGAAGGAAGGTGGAAAGAGTGGGGGGAAGGAGAGAGGAGGGAAGCAGAGAGGGGGAGGAGAGAGAGGGGAAGGAGCGAGGGGGGAAGGAGAGGAGGAGTGGGAGAAAGAGAGAGGGGAGAAGGAGAGGGGCGAAGGAAGGGGGAAGGAGAGGGGAAGGATGGGGAAGGAGAGAGGGGAGAAGGAGAGAGGGGGGAAGAAGGAGCAAGCAAGGGGGAAGGAGAGAGGGGAGAAGGAGAGAGGAGGGAAGGAGGGAGGGGAAGGAAGGGGGAACGAGAGAGGGGAGAAGAGAGAGGGGAGAAGGAGACAGGGGGGAAAAGGAGCAAGGAAGGGGGAAGGAGCGAGGGGAGAAGGAGAGAGGAGGGAAGGAGAGAGGGGAAGGAAGGGGGAAGGAGAGAGGGGAGAAGAGAGAAGGGAGAAGGAGACAGGGGGGAAGGAGAGGGGGAAGGAAGGGTGGAGGAGACAGGGGAGAAGGAGAGAGGCGGGAAGAAGGAGCAAGGAAGGGGGGAAGGAGAGATGGGAGTAGGAGAAGAGGGAAGGAATGGGAAAGGAGAGAGGGGTGAAGGAGAGGAGGGAAGGAAGGGGGAAGGAGAGAGGGGAGAAGGAGAGGGGAAGGAAGTGGGAAGGAGAGGTGAGAAGGAGAGAGGGGAAGGAAGGGGGAAGGAGAGAGTGGAGAAGGAGAAAGGGGAGAAGTAGAGAGTGAAGGGAAGCGGGAAGAAGAGAGGGAAGAAGGAGGGGGGAAGGAAGGGAGGAGAGAGGGGAGAACGAGGAGGGGAAGGAAGGGGGAACGAGAGAGGATAAGGAATTCGGAAAGAGAGGGGGGAGAAGGAGAGGGGAGAAGGAAGGGAGAAGGAGTGAGGAGAGAAGGCGAGAGAGGGGTAGGAGAGAGGGGGGAATGAGAGAGGGGAAGGAAGGGGGAAAGAGAGAGGGGGAAGCAGAGAGGGGGAGAAGAGAGAGGGGAAGGAGCGAGGGGGGAAGGAGAGGGGGAGAAAGGAGAGAGGGGAGAAGGAGGGGGGAAGGAAGGGGGAACGAGAGAGGGTAAGGAATGGGGAAAGAGAGAGGGGAGAAGGAAGAGGGAAGGAGAGGGGGATGGAGAGAGGGTAAGGAATAGGGAAGGAGAGAGGGGAGAAGGAGAGGGGGAAGGAGAGGGGAGAACGAGAGGGGGGAAGGAGAGAGGCGGGAAAGGAGAGAGGGGAAGGAAAGAGGGGAAGGAGAGAGGGGAGAAGGAGGAGGGAAGGAAGGGGGAAGGAGAGGTGAGAAGGAGAGAGGGGAAGGAAGTGGGAAGGAGTGAGGAGAGAAGGAGAGAGAGGGGTAGGAGAAAGTGGGGAAAGGAGAGAGGGTAGAAGGAGGGGGGAAGGAAGGGGGAAGGAGAGGCGAGAAGGAGAGAGAGGTGTAGGAGAGGGGGGAATGAGAGAGGGGAAGGAAGGGGGAAGGAGAGAGGAGGGAAGGAGAGAGGAAGAAGGGGGAGGAGAGAGGGGAGAAGGGGAGAGGGGGGAAGGAGAGAGGAGGGAAGGAGTGTCAGGAAGAAAGGGGGAAGGAGAGAGGGGGAAGGAGAGAGGGGAGAAGGAGAGAGGTGGAAGGATAGAGGGGGGAAGGAGAGGGGGGAAGGAAGGTGGGAGGAGAGAGGGGAGAAGGAGAGAGATGGGAAGTAAAGAGGGGAGAAGGAGAGGAGGAGGGGGGAGAAAGAGAGAGGGGAGAAGGAGAGGGGGAAGGAAGGGGGAGGAGACAGGGGAGAAGGAGAGAGGCGGGAAGAAGGAGCAAGGAATGGGGGAAGGAGAGATGGGAGAAGGAGAGGGGAAAGGAGAGAGGCGGGAAAGGAGAGAGGGGATGGAAGGGGTAGGAGAGAGTGGAGAAGGAGAGGGGGGGAAGGAGAGAGGGGGAGGAAGGAAGGGGGAAGGAGAGGTGGAGAAAGAGAGAGGGGGAAGGAGAGGGGGTAAGGAGAGCTGGGAAGGACAGAGGGTAAGGAATAGGGAAGGAGAGAGGGGAGAAAGAGAGGGGGAAGGAGAGAGGGGAGAACGAGAGGGGGGAAGGAGAGAGGCGGGAAAGGAGAGAGGGGAAGGAAAGAGGGGAAGGAGAGAGGGGAGAAGGAAGGGCGAAGGGTAGGGGAAGCAGAGAGGGGGGAAAGGAGAGAGGGGAGAAGGAGGAGGTAAGGAAGGGGGAAGGAGAGGAGAGAAGGAGAGAGGGGAAGGAAGGGGGAAGGAATGAGGAGAGAAGGAGAGAGAGGGGTAGGAGAAAGTGGGGAAAGGAATGAGGGTAGAAGGAGGGGGGAAGGAAGGGGGAAGGAGAGGCGATAAGGAGAGAGAGGTGTAGGAGAGGGGGGGAATGAGAGAGGGGAAGGAAGGGGGGAGGAGAGAGGAGGGAAGGAGTGTCAGGAAGGAAGGGGGAAGGAGAGAGGGGGAAGGAGACAGGGGAGAAGGCTAGAGGTGGGAAGGAGAGAGGAGGGAAGGAGAGAGAGGAAGGAAAGGGGGAGAGAGGGGAGAAGGAGAGAGGTGGAAGGAGAGAGGGGAGAAGGAGAGGAGGGAAGGAAGGGGGATGGAGAGAGGGGAGAAGGAGAGGGGTAAGAAGAGCGGGGAATGAAGGGGGAAGGAGAGAGGTGAGAAGGAGAGAGATGGGAAGTAAAGAGGGGAGAAGGAGAGGAGGAGGAGGGGGGAGAAAGAGAGAGGGGAGAAGTAGAGGGGAAAGGAAGGGGGGAGGAGACAGGGGAGAAGGAGAGAGGCGGGAAGAAGGAGCAAGGAAGCGGGGAAGGAGAGATGGGAGAAGGAAGAGGAAAGGAGAGAGGGGAAGGAGAGAGGGTAAGGAATGGGGAAGGAGAGAGGGGAGAAGGAGAGGGGGAAGGAGAGAGGCTGGAAAGGAGAGAGGGGATGGAAGGGGTAGGAGAGAGTGGAGAAGGAGAGAGGGGGGAAGGAGAGAGGAGGAGGAGAGAGTGGAGAAGGAGAGAGCGGGGAAGGAGAGAGGGGAAGGAAGGGGTAAAGAGAAAGGGGAGAAAGAGAAAGGGGAGAAGGAGAGGGGGGAAGGAAGGGGGAAGGAGAGAGAGGGGAGAAGGAGAATGGAGAAGGAAGGGGAAAGGAAAGAGGGGAGAAGGAGAGAGGGGTGAAGGAGAGGGTGGAAGGAAGGCGGAAGGAGAGAGGGGAGAAGGAGAGGTGGGAAAGAGAGATGGGTTGAGGAGAGAGGGGAAGGAAGGAAGGGGGAAGGAGAGGTGGAGAAAGAGAGTGGGGGAAAGGAGAGAGAGGGGAAGAAAAGAGGGGAAGAACGGGGGAAGGAGAGAGGGGAGAAGGCGAGGAGGAGGAGGGGGAGAAAGAGAGAGGGTAGAAGGAGAGGAGGAGGAGGGGGAGAAAGAGAGGAGAAGGAGAGAGGGGGTAAGGAAGGGGGAAGGAGTGAGGAGAGAGTGGAGAAGGAGAGAGGGGGGAAGGAGAGAGGGAGAGGAGAGAGTGGAGAAGGAGAGCGCGGGGAAGGAGAGAGGGGAAGGAAGGGGTAAGGAAAAAGGGGAGAAGGAGAGAGGGGAGACGGAGAGGGGGGAAGGAAGGGGGAAGGAGAGAGAGGGGAGAAATAGAATGGAGAAGGAAGGGGGAAGGAAAGAGGGGAGAAGGAGAGAGGGTAAGGAGAGCGGGAAGGAGAGAGGGGTGAAGGAGAGGGTGGAAGGAAGGGGGAAGGAGAGAGGGGAAAAGGAGAGGTAGGAAAGAGAGATGGGTTAAGGAGAGAGGGGAAGGAAGGAAGGGGGAAGGAGAGGTGGAGAAAGAGAGAGGGGGAAGGAGAGAGGGGAAGGAAAGAGGGGAAGAACTGGGGAAGGAGAGAGGGGAGAAGGAGAGGAGGGGGGAAAGGAAAGAGGGGAGAAGGAGGGGGGGACAGAAGAGGGAAGGAGTGAGGAGAGAAGGAGAGAGAGGGGTAGGAGAGAGTGGGGAAAGGAGAGAGGGTAGAAGGAGGGGGAAAGGAAGGGAGAAGAAGAGGCGAGAAGGAGAGAGAAGTATAGGAGAGGGGGAGAAAGAGAGAGGGGAAGGAAGGGGGAAAGAGTGAGGGGGAAGGAGAGAGGAGGGAAGCAGAGAGGGGGAGGAGAGAGGGGAAGGAGCGAGGGGGGAAAGAGAGGAGGAGGGGGAGAAAGAGAGAGGGGAGAAGGAGAGGGGCGAAGGAAGGGGGGAGGAGAGGGGAAGGATGGGGAAGGAGAGAGGGGAGAAGGAGAGAGGGGGGAAGAAGGAGCAAGGAAGGGGGAAGGAGAGAGGGGAGAAGGAGAGAGGAGGGAAGGAGAGAGGGGAAGGAAGGGGGAACGAGAGAGGGGAGAAGAGAGAGGGGAGAAGGAGACAAGGGGGAAAAGGAGCAAGGAAGGGGGAAGGAGTGAGGGGAGAAGGAGAGAGGAGGGAAGGAGAGAGGGGAAGGAAGGGGGAAGGAGAGAGGGGAGAAGAGAGAGGGGAGAAGGAGAGAGGAGGGAAGGAGAGAGGGGAAGGAAGGGGGACGGAGAGAGGATAAGGAATGGGGAAAGAGAGAGGGGAGAAGGAAGAGGGAAGGAGAGGGGGAAGGAGAGATGGGACAGAGAGAGGGGAAAGAATGGGGAAGGAGAGAGGGGAGAAGGAGAGAGGGGAGAAGGAGAGAGGGGAGAAGGAGAGAGATGGGAAGTAAAGAGGGGAGAAGGAGAGGAGGAGGAGGGGAGAAAGAGAGAGGGGAGAAGGAGAGGGGGAAAGGAAGGGGGGAGGAGACAGGGGAGAAGGAGAGAGGCGGGAAGAAGGAGCAAGGAAGGGGGGAAGGAGAGATGGGAGAAGGAAGAGGAAAGGAGAGGGGGAAGGAGAGAGGGTAAGGAATGGGGAAGGAGAGAGGGGAGAAGGAGAGGGGGAAGGAGAGAGGCTGGAAAGGAGAGAGGGGATGAAAGGGGTAGGAGAGAGTGGAGAAGGAGAGAGGGGGGAAGGAGAGAGGGGGAGGAGAGAGTAGAGAAGGAGAGAGGGGGAGGAGAGAGTGGAGAAGGAGAGAGCGGGGAAGGAAGGGGTAAGGAGAAAGGGGAGAAGGAGAGACGGGAGAAGGAGAGGGGGGAAGGAAGGGGGAAGGAGAGAGAGGGGAGAAGGAGAATGGAGAAGGAAGGGAGAAGGAAAGAGGGGAGAAGGAGAGAGGGTAAGGAGAGCGGGAAGGAGAGAGGGGTGAAGGAGAGGGTGGAAGGAAGGCAGAAGGAGTGAGGGGAGAAGGAGAAGTGGGAAAGAGAGATGGGTTGAGGAGAGAGGGGAAGGAAGGAAGGGGGAAGGAGAGGTGGAGAAAGAGAGAGGGGAAAAGGAGAGAGAGGGGAAGAAAAGAGGGGAAGACCCGGGGAAGGAGAGAGGGGAGAAGGCGAGGAGGAGGAGGGGGAGAAAGAGAGAGGGGAGAAGGAGAGGAGGAGGAGGAGGGGGAGAAGGAGAGAGGGGGGAAGGAAGGGGGAAGGAGTGAGGAGAGAAGGAGAGCGGTGGGAAAGGAGAGAGGGGAAGGAAGGGGTAGGAGAGAGTGGAGAAGGAGAGAGGGGAGAAGGAGAGAGGGAGAGGAGAGAGTGGAGAAGGAGAGCGGGGAAGGAGAGAGAGGGGAAGGAAGGGGTAAGGAGAAAGGGGAGAAGGAGAGAGGGGAGACGGAGAGGGGAGAAGGAAGGGGGAAGGAGAGAGAGGGGAGAAATAGAATGGAGAAGGAAGGGGGAAGGAAAGAGGGGAGAAGGAGAGAGGGTAAGGAGAGCGGGAAGGAGAGAGGGGTGAAGGAGAGGGTGGAAGGAAGGGGGAAGGAGAGAGGGGAAAAGGAGAGGTAGGAAAGAGAGATGTGTTAAGGAGCGAGGGGAAGGAAGGAAGGGGGAAGGAGAGGTGGAGAAAGAGAGAGGGGGAAGGAGAGAGGGGAAGGAAAGAGGGGAAGAACTGGGGAAGGAGAGAGTGGAGAAGGAGAGGAGGGGGGAAAGGAAAGAGGGGAGAAGGAGGGGGGGGACGGAAGAGGGAAGGAGTGAGGAGAGAAGGAGAGAGAGGGGTAGGAGAGAGTGGGGAAAGGAGAGGGGGAGAAAGAGAGAGGGGAAGGAAGGGGGAAAGAGTGAGGGGGAAGGAGAGAGGAGGGAAGCAGAGAGGGGGAGGAGAGAGAGGGGAAGGAGCGAGGGGGGAAAGAGAGGAGGAGGGGGAGAAAGAGAGAGGGGAGAAGGAGAGGGGCGAAGGAAGGGGGAGGAGAGGGGAAGGATGGGGAAGGAGAGAGGGGAGAAGGAGAGGGGGGAAGAAGGAGCAAGGAAGGGGGAAGGACAGAGGGGAGAAGGAGAGAGGAGGGAAGGAGGGAGGAGGGAAGGAGAGAGGGGAAGGAAGGGGGAACGAGAGAGGGGAGAAGAGAGAGGGGAGAAGGAGACAGGGTGAAAAGGAGCAAGGAAGGGGGAAGGAGCGAGGGGAGAAGGAGAGAGGAGGGAAGGAGAGGGTGGAAGGAAGGCAGAAGGAGTGAGGGGAGAAGGAGAAGTGGGAAAGAGAGATGGGTTGAGGAGAGAGGGGAAGGAAGGAAGGGGGAAGGAGAGGTGGAGAAAGAGAGAGGGGAAAAGGAGAGAGAGGGGAAGAAAAGAGGGGAAGACCCGGGGAAGGAGAGAGGGGAGAAGGCGAGGAGGAGGAGGGGGAGAAAGAGAGAGGGGAGAAGGAGAGGAGGAGGAGGAGGGGGAGAAGGAGAGAGGGGGGAAGGAAGGGGGAAGGAGTGAGGAGAGAAGGAGAGCGGTGGGAAAGGAGAGAGGGGAAGGAAGGGGTAGGAGAGAGTGGAGAAGGAGAGCGCGGGGAAGGAGAGAGGGGAAGGAAGGGGTAAGGAAAAAGGGGAGAAGGAGAGAGGGGAGACGGAGAGGGGGGAAGGAAGGGGGAAGGAGAGAGAGGGGAGAAATAGAATGGAGAAGGAAGGGGGAAGGAAAGAGGGGAGAAGGAGAGAGGGTAAGGAGAGCGGGAAGGAGAGAGGGGTGAAGGAGAGGGTGGAAGGAAGGGGGAAGGAGAGAGGGGAAAAGGAGAGGTAGGAAAGAGAGATGGGTTAAGGAGAGAGGGGAAGGAAGGAAGGGGGAAGGAGAGGTGGAGAAAGAGAGAGGGGGAAGGAGAGAGGGGAAGGAAAGAGGGGAAGAACTGGGGAAGGAGAGAGGGGAGAAGGAGAGGAGGGGGGAAAGGAAAGAGGGGAGAAGGAGGGGGGGACAGAAGAGGGAAGGAGTGAGGAGAGAAGGAGAGAGAGGGGTAGGAGAGAGTGGGGAAAGGAGAGAGGGTAGAAGGAGGGGGAAAGGAAGGGAGAAGAAGAGGCGAGAAGGAGAGAGAAGTATAGGAGAGGGGGAGAAAGAGAGAGGGGAAGGAAGGGGGAAAGAGTGAGGGGGAAGGAGAGAGGAGGGAAGCAGAGAGGGGGAGGAGAGAGGGGAAGGAGCGAGGGGGGAAAGAGAGGAGGAGGGGGAGAAAGAGAGAGGGGAGAAGGAGAGGGGCGAAGGAAGGGGGGAGGAGAGGGGAAGGATGGGGAAGGAGAGAGGGGAGAAGGAGAGAGGGGGGAAGAAGGAGCAAGGAAGGGGGAAGGAGAGAGGGGAGAAGGAGAGAGGAGGGAAGGAGAGAGGGGAAGGAAGGGGGAACGAGAGAGGGGAGAAGAGAGAGGGGAGAAGGAGACAAGGGGGAAAAGGAGCAAGGAAGGGGGAAGGAGTGAGGGGAGAAGGAGAGAGGAGGGAAGGAGAGAGGGGAAGGAAGGGGGAAGGAGAGAGGGGAGAAGAGAGAGGGGAGAAGGAGAGAGGAGGGAAGGAGAGAGGGGAAGGAAGGGGGACGGAGAGAGGATAAGGAATGGGGAAAGAGAGAGGGGAGAAGGAAGAGGGAAGGAGAGGGGGAAGGAGAGATGGGACAGAGAGAGGGGAAAGAATGGGGAAGGAGAGAGGGGAGAAGGAGAGAGGGGAGAAGGAGAGAGGGGAGAAGGAGAGAGATGGGAAGTAAAGAGGGGAGAAGGAGAGGAGGAGGAGGGGAGAAAGAGAGAGGGGAGAAGGAGAGGGGGAAAGGAAGGGGGGAGGAGACAGGGGAGAAGGAGAGAGGCGGGAAGAAGGAGCAAGGAAGGGGGGAAGGAGAGATGGGAGAAGGAAGAGGAAAGGAGAGGGGGAAGGAGAGAGGGTAAGGAATGGGGAAGGAGAGAGGGGAGAAGGAGAGGGGGAAGGAGAGAGGCTGGAAAGGAGAGAGGGGATGAAAGGGGTAGGAGAGAGTGGAGAAGGAGAGAGGGGGGAAGGAGAGAGGGGGAGGAGAGAGTAGAGAAGGAGAGAGGGGGAGGAGAGAGTGGAGAAGGAGAGAGCGGGGAAGGAAGGGGTAAGGAGAAAGGGGAGAAGGAGAGACGGGAGAAGGAGAGGGGGGAAGGAAGGGGGAAGGAGAGAGAGGGGAGAAGGAGAATGGAGAAGGAAGGGAGAAGGAAAGAGGGGAGAAGGAGAGAGGGTAAGGAGAGCGGGAAGGAGAGAGGGGTGAAGGAGAGGGTGGAAGGAAGGCAGAAGGAGTGAGGGGAGAAGGAGAAGTGGGAAAGAGAGATGGGTTGAGGAGAGAGGGGAAGGAAGGAAGGGGGAAGGAGAGGTGGAGAAAGAGAGAGGGGAAAAGGAGAGAGAGGGGAAGAAAAGAGGGGAAGACCCGGGGAAGGAGAGAGGGGAGAAGGCGAGGAGGAGGAGGGGGAGAAAGAGAGAGGGGAGAAGGAGAGGAGGAGGAGGAGGGGGAGAAGGAGAGAGGGGGGAAGGAAGGGGGAAGGAGTGAGGAGAGAAGGAGAGCGGTGGGAAAGGAGAGAGGGGAAGGAAGGGGTAGGAGAGAGTGGAGAAGGAGAGAGGGGAGAAGGAGAGAGGGAGAGGAGAGAGTGGAGAAGGAGAGCGGGGAAGGAGAGAGAGGGGAAGGAAGGGGTAAGGAGAAAGGGGAGAAGGAGAGAGGGGAGACGGAGAGGGGAGAAGGAAGGGGGAAGGAGAGAGAGGGGAGAAATAGAATGGAGAAGGAAGGGGGAAGGAAAGAGGGGAGAAGGAGAGAGGGTAAGGAGAGCGGGAAGGAGAGAGGGGTGAAGGAGAGGGTGGAAGGAAGGGGGAAGGAGAGAGGGGAAAAGGAGAGGTAGGAAAGAGAGATGTGTTAAGGAGCGAGGGGAAGGAAGGAAGGGGGAAGGAGAGGTGGAGAAAGAGAGAGGGGGAAGGAGAGAGGGGAAGGAAAGAGGGGAAGAACTGGGGAAGGAGAGAGTGGAGAAGGAGAGGAGGGGGGAAAGGAAAGAGGGGAGAAGGAGGGGGGGGACGGAAGAGGGAAGGAGTGAGGAGAGAAGGAGAGAGAGGGGTAGGAGAGAGTGGGGAAAGGAGAGGGGGAGAAAGAGAGAGGGGAAGGAAGGGGGAAAGAGTGAGGGGGAAGGAGAGAGGAGGGAAGCAGAGAGGGGGAGGAGAGAGAGGGGAAGGAGCGAGGGGGGAAAGAGAGGAGGAGGGGGAGAAAGAGAGAGGGGAGAAGGAGAGGGGCGAAGGAAGGGGGAGGAGAGGGGAAGGATGGGGAAGGAGAGAGGGGAGAAGGAGAGGGGGGAAGAAGGAGCAAGGAAGGGGGAAGGACAGAGGGGAGAAGGAGAGAGGAGGGAAGGAGGGAGGAGGGAAGGAGAGAGGGGAAGGAAGGGGGAACGAGAGAGGGGAGAAGAGAGAGGGGAGAAGGAGACAGGGTGAAAAGGAGCAAGGAAGGGGGAAGGAGCGAGGGGAGAAGGAGAGAGGAGGGAAGGAGAGGGTGGAAGGAAGGCAGAAGGAGTGAGGGGAGAAGGAGAAGTGGGAAAGAGAGATGGGTTGAGGAGAGAGGGGAAGGAAGGAAGGGGGAAGGAGAGGTGGAGAAAGAGAGAGGGGAAAAGGAGAGAGAGGGGAAGAAAAGAGGGGAAGACCCGGGGAAGGAGAGAGGGGAGAAGGCGAGGAGGAGGAGGGGGAGAAAGAGAGAGGGGAGAAGGAGAGGAGGAGGAGGAGGGGGAGAAGGAGAGAGGGGGGAAGGAAGGGGGAAGGAGTGAGGAGAGAAGGAGAGCGGTGGGAAAGGAGAGAGGGGAAGGAAGGGGTAGGAGAGAGTGGAGAAGGAGAGAGGGGAGAAGGAGAGAGGGAGAGGAGAGAGTGGAGAAGGAGAGCGGGGAAGGAGAGAGAGGGGAAGGAAGGGGTAAGGAGAAAGGGGAGAAGGAGAGAGGGGAGACGGAGAGGGGAGAAGGAAGGGGGAAGGAGAGAGAGGGGAGAAATAGAATGGAGAAGGAAGGGGGAAGGAAAGAGGGGAGAAGGAGAGAGGGTAAGGAGAGCGGGAAGGAGAGAGGGGTGAAGGAGAGGGTGGAAGGAAGGGGGAAGGAGAGAGGGGAAAAGGAGAGGTAGGAAAGAGAGATGTGTTAAGGAGCGAGGGGAAGGAAGGAAGGGGGAAGGAGAGGTGGAGAAAGAGAGAGGGGGAAGGAGAGAGGGGAAGGAAAGAGGGGAAGAACTGGGGAAGGAGAGAGTGGAGAAGGAGAGGAGGGGGGAAAGGAAAGAGGGGAGAAGGAGGGGGGGGACGGAAGAGGGAAGGAGTGAGGAGAGAAGGAGAGAGAGGGGTAGGAGAGAGTGGGGAAAGGAGAGGGGGAGAAAGAGAGAGGGGAAGGAAGGGGGAAAGAGTGAGGGGGAAGGAGAGAGGAGGGAAGCAGAGAGGGGGAGGAGAGAGAGGGGAAGGAGCGAGGGGGGAAAGAGAGGAGGAGGGGGAGAAAGAGAGAGGGGAGAAGGAGAGAGGCGAAGGAAGGGGGAGGAGAGGGGAAGGATGGGGAAGGAGAGAGGGGAGAAGGAGAGGGGGGAAGAAGGAGCAAGGAAGGGGGAAGGACAGAGGGGAGAAGGAGAGAGGAGGGAAGGAGGGAGGAGGGAAGGAGAGAGGGGAAGGAAGGGGGAACGAGAGAGGGGAGAAGAGAGAGGGGAGAAGGAGACAGGGTGAAAAGGAGCAAGGAAGGGGGAAGGAGCGAGGGGAGAAGGAGAGAGGAGGGAAGGAGAGAGGGGAAGGAAGGGGGAACGAGAGAGTGGAGAAGAGAGAGGGGAGAAGGAGACAGGGGGGAAGGAGAGAGGGGAAGGAAGGGGGACGGAGAGAGGATAAGGAATGGGGAAAGAGAGAGGGGAGAAGGAAGAGTGAAGGAAAGGGGGAAGGAGAGATTGGGCGGAGAGAGAGGGGAAAGAATGGGGAAGGAGAGAGGGGAGAAGGAGAGAGGGGAGAAGGAGAGAGGGGGGGTAGGGGAGGCAGAAGGAGAGAGGGGAGAAGGGGAAAGAATGGGGAAGGAGAGGTGTAGAAAGAGAGAGGGGGAAGAAGAGAGAGGGGAAGTAAAGAGGGGAAGGAAGGGGGTAGGGGAGAGGGAAGAAGGAGGAGGGGAGAAGGAGATGGGGGAATGAAGGGGAAGGAGAGTGGGGAGAAGGAGAGGGGGAACGGAAGGGGAAACGAGGGAGGGCAGAAGGAGAGAGAGGGGTAGGAGAGAGGGGGAATGAGAGAGGGTAAGGAAGGGGGAAGGAGAGAGAGAGAGTGGAAAGAGAGAGGGGAGAAAGAGATAGAACATAGAACATAGAAGAATACAGCGCAGTACAGGCCCTTTGGCCCTCGATGTTGCGCCGATCCAAGCCCACCTAACCTATACTAACCCACTATCCTCCATATGCCTATCCAATGCACGTTTAAATGCCCATAAAGAGGGAGAGTCCACCACTGCTACTGGCAGGGCATTCCATGAACCCACGACTCGCTGAGTAAAGAATCTACCCCTAACATCTGTCCTATACCTACCCCCCCTTAATTTAAAGCTATGCCCCCTTGTAATAGCTGACTCCATACGTGGAAAAAGATTCTCACTGTCAACCCTATCTAAACCCCTAATCATCTTGTACACCTCTATCAAGTCACCCCTAACCCTTCTTTTCTCCAATGAAAACAGCCCCAAGTGCCTCAGCCTTTCCTCATACGATCTTCCTACCATACCAGGCAACATCCTGGTAAACCTCCTCTGCACCCGTTCCAGTGCCTCCACATCCTTCCGATAGTATGGGGACCAAAACTGCACACAATACTCCAGATGCGGCCGCACCAGAGTCTTATACAACTGCAACATTACCTCAGTACTCCGGAACTCAATTCCTCTACCAATAAAAGCCAATACGCCATATGCCTTCTTCACCGCACTATTTACCTGGGTGGCAACTTTCAAAGATTTGTGTACATGGACACCAAGATCTTTCTGCTCATCCACACTACCAAGTATCCGACCGTTAGCCCAGTACCCCATCTTTTTATTACTCTTACCAAAATGAATCACCTCACACTTAGCTACATTGAACTCCATTTGCCACCTTTCTGCCCAGTTCTGCAGCTTATCAATATCCCGCTGTAACCTGCCACATCCTTCCTCACTGTCTACCACTCCTCCGACTTTCGTATCATCCGCAAACTTGCTCACCCAACCTTCTAACCCCTCCTCCAGGTCATTTATAAAAATGACAAACAGCAATGGTCCTAAAACAGATCCTTGCGGAACACCGCTAGTGACAGCACTCCAAGATGAACCTTTGCCATCAACTACTACCCTCTGTCTTCTTCCAGCCAGCCAACTCCTAATCCAAACCTCCAACTCACCCTCAATGCCATACCTCCGTATTTTTTGCAGTGGTCTACCATGGGGAACCTTATCAAACGCCTTACTAAAATCCATATACACCACATCTACTGCTTTCCCCTCATCCACCTCCTTAGTCACCTTCTCAAAGAATTCAATAAGGTTTGTGAGGCACGACCTGCCCTTCACAAAACCATGCTGACTATCCTTGATCACATTATTCCTATCCAGATGTTCATAAATCCTATCCCTTACAATTCTCTCTAAGATTTTGCCCACAACAGAAGTGAGACTCACCGGCCTGTAGTTACTAGATGGGGGAAAGGAGAGAGGGGAGGAAGAGAGAGGTGAAGGAAGGGGGAAGGAGAGAGTGGAGAAGGAGAGAGGGTAAGGAGAGGGGGAAGGAGAGAGGGGTGTAGGAGAGGAGGGCAAGAAGGGGACAGGAGAGAGGGGAGAAGGAGAGAGAGGGGTAGGAGAGAGGGGGAATGTGAGAGGGTAAGGAAGGGGGAAAGAGAGAGGGGAGAAGGAGGGGGGGAAGAGAGAGAGGGGAAGGAGCGAGGGTAGAAGGAGAAGGGGAAGTGAGAGGGTGGAAAGGAGAGAGGGGAAGTAAGGGTGAAGGAGAGAGGGGAGAAGGAGAGAGGGAAGTAGAAGAGAGGTGAAGGAAGTGGGGGGAGGATAGAGGGCCGAAGGAGAGGGAGGAAGGAAGGGGGAGGAGAGAGGGGGGATGGAGAGAGGAGGGAAGGAGAGAGGAAGGAAGGGGGAGGAGAGAGGGGAGAAGGAGAGAGGGGAGAAGGAGAGAGGTGGGAAGGAGAGAGAGGAGGGAAGGAGAGTCAGGAAGGAAGGGGGAAGGAGAGAGGGGAAAAGGAGAGAGGGGAAGTAAGAGGGAAGGAGAGAGGGGAGAAGGAGAGGGGGAAGGGGAGAGGGGAGAAGGTAGAGAGTGGTGAAGGAGAGTGAGGGAAGGAGAGGGGGAAAGAGATGGGGGAAAGGAGGAGCAAAGAAGGGGGAAGGAGAGAGGGGAGAAGGAGAGCGGGAAGGAAGGGGGAAGGAGTGAATGGAGAAGGAGAGAGGAGGAAAGGAGAGAGAGGGGAAGGAAAGAGGGGAAGAACCGGGGAAGGCGAGAGGGGAGAAGGAGAGGAGGAGGAGGGGGGAGAAAGAGAGAGGGGAGAAGGAGAGGAGGAGGAGGGGGAGAAAGAGAGAGGGGAGAAGGAGAGGGGAGAAGGAAGGGCGAAGGATAGGGGAAAGCAGAGAGGGGGGAGAGGGGAGGGGGGGAAGGAAGGGGGAAGGAGTGAGGAGAGAAGGAGAGAGGGGTAGGAGAGAGTGGGGAAAGGAGAGAGTGTAGAAGGAGGGGGGAAGGAGAGGCGAGAAGGAGAGAGGGGAAGGAAGAGGGAAGGAGTGAGGAGAGAAGGAGAGAGAGGTGTAGGAGAGAGTGGGGAAAGGAGAGAAGGTAGAAGGAGGGGGGAAGGAAGGAGGAAGGAGAGAGGGGGAAGGAGAGAGAGAGGGGAACGAAAGAGGGGAAGAACCGGGGAAGGAGAGAGGGGAGAAGGAGAGGAGAAGGAGGGGGAAAGGAAAGAGGGGAGAAGGAAGGGGGGAAGGAAGAGGGAAGGAGTGAGGAGAGAAGGAGAGAGAGGGGTAGGAGAGAGTGAGGAAAGGAGAGAGAGGGTAGAAGGAGGGGGGAAGGAAGGGAGAAGGAGAGGCGAGAAGGAGAGAGAGGTGTAGGAGGGGGAGAAAGAGAGAGGGGAAGGAAGGGGGAAAGAGTGAGGGGGAAGGAGAGAGGAGGGAAGCAGAGAGGGGGAGGAGAGAGAGGGGAAGGAGCGAGGGGGGAAGGAGAGGAGGAGGGGGAGAAAGAGAAAGGGGAGAATGAGAGGGGAGAAGGAAGGGGGGAGGAGAGGGGAAGGATGGGGAAGGAGAGAGGGGAGAAGGAGAGAGGGGTGAAGAAGGAGCAAGGAAGTGGGAAGGACAGAGGGGAGAAGGAGAGAGGAGGGAAGGAGAGAGGGGAAGGAAGGGGGAACGAGAGAGGGGAGAAGAGAGAGGGGAGAAGGAGACAGGGGGAAGGAGAGAGGGGAAGGAATGGGGACGGAGAGAGGATAAGGAATGGGGAAAGAGAGAGGGGAGAAGGAAGAGGGAAGGAGGGGGGAAGGAGAGATGGGGCGGAGAGAGGGGAAAGAATGGGGAAGGAGAGAGGGGAAAAGGAGAGGGGAGAAGGAGAGAGGGGAGAAGGAGAGGGGGGAAGGGGAGGCAGAAGGAGAGAGGGAAGAAGGGGAAAGAATGGGGAAGGAGAGGTGTCGAAAGAGAAAGGGGGAAGGAGAGAGAGGGGAAGGAAAGAGGGGAAGGACTGGGGAAGGAGAGAGGGGAAGGAAGGGGGTAGGGGAGAGGGAAGAAGGAGGAGGGGAGAAGGAGAGGGGGGAAGGAAGGGGAAGGAGAGAGGGGAGAAAGAGAGAGGGGAGAAGGAGAGGGGGAAAGGAAGGGGAAATGAGGGAGGGCAGAAGGAGAGAGAGGGGTAGGAGAGAGGGGGAATGAGAGAGGGTAAGGAAGGGGGAAGGAGAGAGGAGAAAGAGTGAGGGGAAAGGAGAGAAAGGGGGAAAGAGAGAGAGAGTGGAAGGAGCGAGGGGAGAAAGAGATGGGGGAAAGGAGAGAGCGGAGGAAGAGAGAGGTGAAGGAAGGGGGAAGGAGAGAGAGGAGAAGGAGAGAGGATAAGGAGAGGGGGAAGGAGAGAGGGGTGAAGGAGAGGGGGGGAAGAGAGAGAGGGGAAGGAGTGAGGGTAGAAGGAGAGGGGGGAAGTGAGAGGGCGGAAAGGAGAGAGGGGAAGTAAGGAGGAAGGAGAGAGGGAAGAAGGAGAGAGGGAAGAAGAAGAGAGGTGAAGGAAGTGGGGGGAGGAGAGCGGGCCGAAGGAGAGGGAGGAAGGAAGGGGGAGGAGAGAGGGGAGATGGAGAGGGGGGGGGGGGGGGGGAAGGAGAGAGGAGGGAAGGAGAGTCAGGAAGGAAGGGGGAAGGAGTGAGTGGAGAAGGAGAGAGGGTGGAAGGGGAGAAGGGGTAAGGAGAGAGTGGGGATGGACAGAGGGGCGGAAGGAGCGAGGGGAGAAGGAGATGGGAGCGAATGAGAGGCAAGGGAAGGGGAGAGGGGAAGGAGAGTGGGGGAAGGAGAGAGGGGGAAGGAGAGAGGGAAGGAAGGGGGAAGGAGAGAGGGGAGAAGTAGAGAGAGGGGCAGGAAGGGGAAGGAGAGAGGGGAGAAGGAAGGGGGAAGGAGAGAGGGGAGAAGGAGAGAGGGGAGAAGGAGAGAGGGGAGAAGGAGAGGGGGGGAAGGGGAGGCAGAAGGAGAGAGGGAAGAAGGGGAAAGAATGGGGAAGGAGAGGTGTAGAAAGAGAGAGGGGGAAGGAGAGAGAGGGGAAGGAAGGGGGTAGGGGAGAGGGAAGAAGGAGGAAGGGAGAAGGAGAGGGGGGAAGGAAGGGGAAGGAGAGAGGGGAGAAAGAGAGAGGGGAGAAGGAGAGGGGGAAAGGAAGGGGAAACGAGGGAGGGCAGAAGGAGAGAGAGGGGTAGGAGAGAGGGGGAATGAGAGAGGGTAAGGAAGGGGGAAGGAGAGAGGAGAAAGAGTGAGGGGAAAGGAGAGAAAAGGGGAAAGAGAGAGAGAGAGTGGAAGGAGCGAGGGGAGAAAGAGATGGGGGAAAGGAGAGAGTGGAGGAAGAGAGAGGTGAAGGAAGGGGGAAGGAGAGAGAGGAGAAGGAGAGAGGGTAAGGAGAGGGGGAAGGAGAGAGGGGTGAAGGAGAGGAGGGAAAGAAGGGGACAGGAGAGAGGGGAGAAGGAGAGAGAGGGGTAGGAGAGAGGGGGAATGTGAGAGGGTAAGGAAGGGGGAAGGAGAGAGGGGAGAAGGAGAGAGGGGGAAGAGAGAGAGGGGAAGGAGTGAGGGTAGAAGGAGAGGGGGAAGTGAGAGGGCGGAAAGGAGAGAGGGGAAGTAAGGGGGAGGAGAGAGGGGAGAAGAAGAGAGGTGAAGGAAGTTGGGGGAGGAGAGAGGGGAGATGGAGAGAGGGGGGAAGGAGAGTCAGGAAGGAAGGGGGAAGGAGTGAGTGGAGAAGGAGAGAGGGTGGAAGGGGAGAAGGGGTAAGGAGAGAGGCGAAGGAAGCAGGAATGAGAGAGGGGAGGGGAGGTGAGAGGGGGGAAAGGGTAGAGGGGAAGGAGAGGGGGAAAGGAGAGAAGGGAGAAGGAGACAGGGGGAAGGAGAGAGGGGAGAAGGAGACAGGGGTGAAAGAGAGGGGAGGGAAAGGGAGAGGGGAAGGAGAGAGGGGAAAAGAGAGGGGAGAAGGAGAGGGGGAAGCAGAGAGGGGAGAAGGAGAGAGGGAGGAAGGAGAGAGGGGGCAAGGAGAGAGGGGGGAAGGACAGAGGGGTGGAAGGAGCGAGGGGAGAAGGAGATGGGAGCGAATGAGAGGAGAGGGAAGGGGAGAGGGGAAGGAGAGTGGGGGAAGGGGAGAGGAGGAAGGAGAGAGGGAAGGAAGGGGGAAGGAGAGAGGGGAGAAGTAGAGAGAGGGGCAGGAAGGGGAAGGAGAGAGGGGAGAAGGAAGGGGGAAGGAGAGAGGGGAGAAGGAGAGAGGGGCAGGAAGAGAAAGGAGAGAGGGGAGAAGGAAGGGGGAAGGACAGGGAAAGGAAGGGGGAAGGAAAGAGGGGAGAAGGAGAGAGGGTAAGGAGAGCGGGAAGGAGAGAGGGGTGAAGGAGAGGGTGGAAGGAAGGGGGAAGGAGAGAGGGGAGAAGGAGAGTTGGGAAAGAGAGAGATGGGTTGAGGACAGAGGGGAAGGAAGGAAGGGGGAAGGAGAGGTGGAGAAAGAGAGAGGGGGAAAGGAGAGAGAGGGGAAGGAAAGATGGCAAGAACCGGGAAGGAGAGAGGGGAGAAGGAGAGGAGGAGGAGGGGGAGAAAGAGAGAGGGGAGAAGGAGAGGGGAGGAGGAAGGGCGAAGGATAGGGAGAAGCAGAGAGGGGGGAAAGGAGAAAGGGGATAAGGAGGGGGAAAGGAAGGGGGAAGGAGTGAGGAGAGAAGGAGAGAGAGGGGTAGGAGAGAGGGGGAAATGAGAGAGGGGAAGGACGTGGGAAAGAGTGAGGGGGAAGGAGGGGGGGAGCAGAGAAGGGGAGGAGAGAGATGGTAAGAAGCGAGGGGGAAGGAGACGGGGAGAAAGCAGAGAGGGGAAGGAAGGAAGGGGGATGGAGAGAGGGGAGAAGGAGAGGGTGAAGGGAAGGGGGAAGGAGAGAGGGAAGAAGGAGAGGGGGAAGGAAGGGAGGAGGGAGGGGTCGAGGAGGGGAAGGAAGGGGGAACGAGAGAGGATATGGAATGGGGAAAGAGAGAGGGGAGAAGGAAGAGGAAAGGAGAGGGGGAAGGAGAGAGGGTAAGGAATGGGGAAGGAGAGAGGGGAGAAGGAGAGAGGCAGGAAAGGAGAGAGGGGAAGGAAGGGGTAAGGAGAAAGGGGAGAAGGAGAGAGGGGAGAAGGAGAGGGGGGAAGGAAGGGGGAAGGAGAGAGAGGGGAGAAGGAGAATGGAGAAGGAAGGGGGAAGGAAAGAGGTGAGAAGGAGAGAGGGTAAGGAGAGCGGAAAGGAGAGAGGGGTGGTTGTTATGGGGGCTTTAACTTTCCTGATATTAATTGGGAAAGCTATAGCTCAAGTTCGTTAGATGGGTCAGTGTTTGTCCAATGTGTGCAGGAGAGTTTCCTGACACAATATGTAGACAGGCCAACAAGAGGTGAGGCCATACTGGATTTGGTTCTGGGTAACGAACCAGGCCAGGTGTTAGAATTAGAGGTAGGTGAGCACTTTGGGGATAGTGACCATAATTCGGTGATTTTTACTCTCGTGATGGAGAGGGATAAGTGTGTACTACAGGGCAAGAGTTATAGCTGGGGTCAGGGAAATTATGATGCGGTGAGGCATGACTTAGGATGTGTGGCTTGGAAAAGTAGACTCCAAGGCAAGAGTGTAAATGATATGTGGAGCTTGTTCAAGGAGCAACTATTGAGTGTCCTTGATAATTATGTACCTGTCAGTCAGGGAGGAAAGGGTCGTGCGAGGGAGCCGTGGTTTAATAAGGAATTGGAATCCCTTGTTAAATGGAAGAGGGCGGCCTATCTCAAGATGAGACGTGAAGGTTCAATTGGGGCGATTGAGAGTTATAGGGTAGCCAGGAAGGACCTGAAGAGAGAGCTAAGAGCAGCAAGGAGGGGACATGAAAGGTCCTTAGTCGGTAGGATTAGGGAAAACCCTAAGGCTTTCTATAGGTATGTTAGGAATAAAAGAATGACTAGGGTAGGAATAGGTCCAGTCAAGGATAGTAGTGGGAAGTTGCGTGTGGAGGCGGAAGAGATTGGGGAGACACTGAATGAATACTTTTCTTCAGTATTTACTCAGGAACAGGGCATTGTCGTCGATGTGAATACTGAGTCACAAATAAGTAGAATGGATGGCTTTGAGGTATGTCGAGAAGAGGTGTTGGAAATCCTGGAAAAGGTGAAAATAGATAAGTCCCCTGGGCCTGATGGCATTTATCCTAGGATTCTCTGGGAAGCAAGGGAGGAGATTGCAGAGCCATTGGCCTTGATTTTTATGTCCTCTTTGTCTACAGGAGTAGTGCCAGAAGACTGGGGGATAGCAAATGTGGTTCCCTTGTTCAAAAAGGGGAGTAGGGATAACCCTAGTAACTATAGGCCGGTGAGTCTCACTTCTGTTGTGGGCAAAATCTTAGAGAGAATTGTAAGGGATAGGATTTATGCACATCTGGATAGGAATAATGTGATCAAGGATAGTCAGCATGGTTTTGTGAAGGGCAGGTCGTGCCTCACAAACCTTATTGAATTCTTTGAAAAGGTGACGAAGGAGGTTGATGAGGGGAAAGCGGTAGATGTGGT
>NW_028270181.1:41542226-41602130 GCF_037043375.1 Chiloscyllium plagiosum | reverse complement strand
GAAACTCCCTCCAAAGACTTGTTCTAATGTCAGAGTAATGTGGGATGTGTACAGGCCTGGGTGATCAAATGTGATAATCACATAAATAATACACAGGTTGGCCAGTTCAATTCAATTCCCTGAGTATCTGGGAGGGGATCTCTCTGTCTGTCTGTATGTCTCTCTCTCTCTCTCTCTCTGTCCCCTCTCTCACACCCTCTCCAGCTTCTTTTGTTGATATTTTAAACAAATAAAACCGTCCCACACACAGCAATGTGACTCGTGGGTATTTGAAGTGGGGGAGATGGAAATATTTTGTAGCACAAGGTGATTGTTTCTGAGACAAAGGGGTAAAAGAACACAAGATATACAGAGAGAGAGAGTGGGAAGAAGGGAGTGATAGAGGGATAAGATGGAGAGGGGGAGAAGGAACGGGGAGGGAGGAGGAGGAGGGAGGGTGGAAAGGAGGTGGGAAGGGGTATAATGTGAGGTGGGGAAGGAGAGAGGGCGCAAGGAGAGGTGGGGAAGGAGAGGGGGAAGGAGAGAGGGGGTGAGGAGAGAGGGGGAAGGAAAGGGGGAAGGAGAGGGGGTGAAAGTAGAGACAGGGTAAGGTGAGGGGGAAGCAGAGGGGGGAAGGAGAGGGAGGGAAAGGTGGGGAAGGAGAGGGGGGAAAGGAGAGGGGGGGGAAGGAGAGGGGGGAAGGAGAGTGGGGGAAGGGGGCGGACAGAGAGAGGGTGAAAGTAGAGACGGGGTAAGGAGAGGGGGAAGGAGAGATGGGAAGGAGAGGGGGAGGGGGGGAGGAGAGAGAGGGGATTAAGAGTGGGGGGAAGGAGAGAAGGGGAAGGAGAGACCGGAATGAAGGGGGAAGCAGACAGTGGGGAAGTGGCGAGGCGGAAATAGAGAGGGGGTAGGTAGAGAGTGGGGAAGGACAGAGGGGTGGAAGGAACGAGGGGGAAAGGAGAGAGGGAGAAAGGAGAAAGGGGGGAAGGAGAGAGGGGGGAAGGAGACGGGGGCGAATGAGAGGAGAGGGAAGGGGAGAGGGGAAGGAGAGAGAGGGAAGGAGAGAGGGGGAAGAAGAGTGGGGGGAAGGAGACGGGGCGAATGAGAGGAGAGGGAAGGGGAGAGGGGGGAAGGAGAGAGGGGGGAAGGAGAGAGGGGGAAGGAGAGAGGGGGAAGGAGAGAGGGGGAAGGAGAGAGGGGGAAGGAGAGCGGGGAGAAGGAGAGAGGGGGAGGAAAGTGGGGGGAAGGAGAGAGGAGAAGGAGAGGAAAAGGAAGGGGAAAGGAGAGAGGGGGAAAGTAAGAGTGGAGAACGAGAGGGGGTAGGAGAGAGGTGGGAAGAAGGAGCAAGGAAGAGGGATGGAGAGAGGAAAGAAGGAGAGAGAGGGGTAGGAGAGAGGGGGGAATGAGAGAGGGGAAGGAAGGGGGAAAACGCGAGGGGAAAGAGGAGAGGGGAAGCAGAGGAGGGGGAAGGAGAGAGAGGGGAAGGAGCGAGGGGGAAAGGAGAGAGGGAGAAAGGAGAGAGGGGAATGAAGGGGAATGGAGAGAGGGGAGAAGGAGAGAGGGGGGAAGGAGCAAGGGGGAAAGAAAAAGGTGGGAAGGAAAGTGGGGGGAGGAGAGAGGGGGGAGGAGAGAGGAGGGAAGCAGAGACCGGAATGAAGGGGGAAACAGACAGTGGGGAAGTAGAGAGGGGGGAAAGACAGAGGGGTGGAAGGAGCGAGGGGGGTAGGAGACTGGGGTGAATGAGAGGAGAGGGAAGGGGAGAGGGGAAGGCAGGGAGAAGGAGAGAGGGGAAGGAAAGGGGTAGGAGAGAGTGGAGAAGGAGAGGGGGGGAAGTAGAGAGGGGAAGGAAGGGGGAAGGAGAGAGGGGAGAAGGAGAGGGGGGAAGGAGAGAGGGGAGAAGGAGAGAGGGGAAGGAATGGGGAAAGAGAGAGGGGAAAAGGAAGAGGGAAGGAGAGGGGGAACGAGAGAGGGGGAGTAGAGAGAGGGGAAGGAGATGGGTAGAAGGAGAGAGGGGTGAAGGAGAGGAGGGAAGGAATGGGGAAGGAGAGAGGGGAGAATGAGAGGAGGGGAAGGAGAGACGGGGAAGGAGAGGGGGAAGTAGAGAGGGGAGAAGGAGAGGGGGAAGGAAGAGGGAAGGAGAGAGGAGAGAATGAAAGAGGTGAGAAGGAGAGGTGGGCAGGAAAGGGGGAAGGTGAGAGGGGAGAAGGAGAGAGGGGAAGGAAGGGGGAAGGAGAGAGGGGAGAATGGGGGGGGGGGGAAAAGAGATGGGGTAAGGAGAGAGCGGAAGGAAGGGGGAAAGAGAGGTGGAGAAAGAGAGAGGGGGGAAGGAGAGAGAGGGGAAGGAAAGAGGGGAGAAACTGGGGAAGGAGAGAGGGGAGAAGGAGAGGGGAGGATGGGGAGGAGAGAGGGGAGAATGAGAGGGGAGAAGGAGAGAGGGGAGAAGGAGAGAGGGGAAGGAAGGGGGAAGGAGAGAGGGGAGAAGGAGAGAGGGGAGAAGGAGAGAGGGGAGAAGGAGAGGGGGAAGGAGAGAGGGGAAGGAAGGGGGAAGGAGAGAGGGGAGAAGGAGAGGGGGGAAGGAGAGAGGGGAGAAGGAGAGAGGGGAGAAGGAGAGGGGGGAAGGAGAGAGGGGAAGGAAGGGGGAAGGAGAGAGGGGAGAAGGAGGGGGGGAAGGAGAGAGGGGAGAAGGAGAGAGGGGAAGGAATGGGGAAGGAGAGAGGGGAGAAAGAGAGGGGGGAAGGAAAGAGAGGAGAAGGAGAGAGGGGAAGGAATGGGGAAAGAGAGAGGGGAAAAGGAAGAGGGAAGGAGAGAGGGGAGAATGGGGGGGGAAGAGAGATGGGGTAAGGAGAGAGCGGAAGGAAGGGGGAAAGAGAGGTGGAGAAAGAGAGAGGGGGGAAGGAGAGAGAGGGGAAGGAATGGGGAAAGAGAGAGGGGAGAAGGAAGAGGGAAGGAGAGGGGGAACGAGAGAGGGGGAGTAGAGAGAGGGGAAGGAGATGGGTAGAAGGAGAGAGGGGTGAAGGAGAGGAGGGAAGGAATGGGGAAGGAGAGAGGGGTGAATGAGAGGAGGGGAAGGAGAGACGGGGAAGGAGAGGGGGGAGTAGAGAGGGGAGAAGGAGAGAGGGGAAGGAAGAGGGAAGGAGAGAGGAGAGAATGAAAGAGGTGAGAAGGAGAGGTGGGCAGGAGAGGGGGAAGGTGAGAGGGGAGAAGGAGAGAGGGGAAGGGAGGGGGAAGGAGAGAGGGGAGAATGGGGGGGGGAAGAGAGATGGGGTAAGGAGAGAGCGGAAGGAAGGGGGAAAGAGAGGTGGAGAAAGAGAGAGGGTAAGGAAAGAGGGGAGAAACTGGGGAAGGAGAGAGGGGAGAAGGAGAGGGGAGGATGGGGAGGGGAGAAGGAGAGAGGGGAGAAGGAGAGGGGGGAAGGAGAGGGGAGAGCAGGAGAGAGAGGAGAAGGAGAGGGGGAAGGAAGGGGGAATGAGAGAGGGGAAGGAAGGGGGAAGGAGAGAGGGGAGAATGGGGGGGGAAGAGAGATGGGGTAAGGAGAGAGCGGAAGGAAGGGGGAAAGAGAGGTGGAGAAAGAGAGAGGGGGGAAGGAGAGAGAGGGGAAGGAAAGAGGGGAGAAACTGGGGAAGGAGAGAGGGGGTGAATGAGAGGGGAGAAGGAGAGAGGGGAGAAGGAGAGAGGGGAGAAGGAGAGGGGGGGAAGGAGAGGGGAGAAGGAGAGAGGGGAGAAGGAGAGGGGGGAAGGAGAGGGGAGAGCAGGAGAGAGGGGAGAAGGAGAGGGGGAAGGAAGGGGGAACGAGAGAGGGGAAGGAAATGGGAAGGAGAGAGGGGAAGGAAGGGGAAAGGAAAGAGGCAAGAAGGAGAGGGGGAGAAAGAGACAGGGGAGAAGGTGAGGGGGAGGAGACGGGGGAGAAGGAGAGAGGGGAGAAGGAGAGAGAGGAAGGAAGGGGGAAGGAGAATGTGGAGAAGGAGAGTGGGGAGAATGAGAAGGGGGAGGAGCGGGGGAAGGAGAGGGAGGGAAGGATAGAGGGGAACGACAGGTAAAGTAGAGAGGGGAGAAGGAGAGGGGGAAGAATGGGGTAGGGAGAGAGGAGATAAGGCGAGGGGAAAGGAAGGGGGAAGGAGACAGGGGAGAAGGAGAGAGGGGGAAGGAGAGAGGGGAATGAAGGGGGAAGGAGAGAGGGGAGAAGGAGAGACGGGAAGGAGAGGGGGAAGGAGAGAGGGGAGAAGGAGAGAGGGTAAGGAAGAGGGAAGTAGAGAGGGGAGAAGGAAAGAGGCGAGAAGGAGAGGGGGGAAGGAGAGGGGGAAGGTGATAGGGGAGAAGGAGAAGGGGAAGGAAGTGGGAAGGAGAGAGGGAGAAAGAGAGATGGGTTAAGGAGAGAAGGGAAGGAAGGGGGAAGAAGAGAGGGAAGAACGAGAGAGGGGAGAAGGAGAGGGGAGGAGGGGAGAGAAGGAGAGGTGGAGAAGGAGAAAGGGGAATGAGGGGGGAAGGAGAGAGGGAAGAAGGAGAGAGGGGTGAAGGAGAGGAGGGAAGGAAGGGGGAAGGGGAGAGGGGGGAAGTAGAGAGGGGAAGGAAGGGGGAAGGAGAGAGGGGAGAATGAGAGGGGGGAAGAGAGATCGGGTAAGGAGAGCGCGGAAAGAAGGGGGAAGGAGAGGTGGAGAAAGAGATGGGGGAAGGAGAGAGAAGGGAAGGAAAGAGGGGAAGAATTGAGGAAGGAGAGGGGAGAAGGAGAGGGGGAGGAGGGGGAGAAGGAGAGGGGGAAAGAGAGAGGAGAGGAGAGAGGAGAGAAGGAGAGAGGGGAGAAGGAGAGCGGGAAAGGAAGGGGAGAGGAAAGAGGGGAGAAGGGGGTGTAAGGAGAGAGGGGAAGGAGGGGCGAAAGAGAAAAGGGAGAAGGAGAGAGGGGAAGGAGAGGGGGAAGGAGTGGGGAATGAAGGGGGAAGGAGAGGGGGAGAAGGAGAGAGTGGTGAAGGAGAGGGGGATGGAAGGAGGAAGGAGAGAGGGGAAAAAGAGAGAGGGAATGGAAGAGGGAAGGAGAGAGGGGAAAAGGAAAGAGGCGAGAAGGAGAGGGGGGAAGGAGAGGAGGAAGGAGAGAGGTGAGAAGGAGAGAGGGGAAGGAAGGGGGAAGGAGAGAGAGGAGAAGGAGAGGGGGGAAAGAGAGATGGGTGGGGAGGAAGGAAGGGGGAAGGAGAGGTAGAGAAAGAGAGAGGAGAATGACCGGGGAAAGGTTCAGGGGAGAAGGAGAGGGGGAGAAGCGGGGAGAAGGAGAGAGGGAAGAAGGAGAGAGAGGGAATGGTTGATGGAAGGAGAGGGGGAGAAGGAAAGAGGCGTGATGGAGAGGGGGGAAGAAGAGGGGGAAGGAGAGAGGGCAAGGAAGGGGAAGGAGAGAGAGGGAAAGAGAGGGGAGGAAGGGGGAAGGAGAGAGGGGAAGGAAAGGGGAAGGAGAGAAGGTAGAAGGAGAAAGGGAATGGAAGAGGGAAGGAGAGAGGGGAGAAGGAAAGAGCCGAGAAGGAGAGGGGGAAGGAGAGGAGGAAAGAGTGAGGGGAGAAGGAGAGAGGGGAAGGAAGGGGGAAGGAGAGAGTGCAGAAGGAGAGAGGGAGAAAGAGAGATGGGTTAAGGAGAGAGGGGAAAGAAGGGAGAAGGAGAGAGGTGAGAAGGAGGGTGGAAGAGAGATGGGTTAAGGAGAGAGGGGAAAGAAGGGAGAAGGAGAGAGGTGAGAAGGAGGGGGGAAGAGAGATGGGTTAAGGAGAGAGGGGAAGGAAGGGGGAAGGAGAGGTGGGGAAAGAGAGAGGGGGAAAGGAGAGAGAGGTGAAGGAAAGAGGAGAAGGACCGGGGAAGGAGCGAGGGGAGAAGGAGAGGAGGGAAGGATAGAGGGAAGAAGGAGAGAGGGGAAGGAGAGAGGGGACAAGGAGAGAGGAGAGAAAGAGAGGGGAGAAAGAGAAGGGTGAAGGAGAGGATGGGGAAGGAGGGCGGAACGAGAGAGGGGATGGGGGGGAGGAGTGAGTGGAGAAGGAGAGATGGGGAAAGGTTTATGTTACAGAATAACAGATACCCCAGAGTGAGTTCAAGCCTGGAATGTAATCGAGGGGTTCGGGGTGGTTTATATACAGAAAACAAATAGCCTGGAGTGAGTTAAGGCTTGGAATCTAATTGAGGGGTTCAGGCCTGTTTATATACAGAATAACAGATAGCCCTGTGTGAGTTACAACCTGGAATCTAATCGAGGGGTTCAGAGTGGTTTATATACAGAATAACAGATGCCACAGAATGAGATACAGCCTGGAATCAAATTGAGGGGTTCAGGGTGGTTTTTATACAGCATAACAGCTACGCAAGAGTGAGTTACAACCTCGAATCTAATCAAGGGTTTAAAGTATGGTTTATATACAAAATAACAGATACCCCGGAGTGAGTTACAGCCTGGAGTCTAATCAAGGGGTTTAGGGTGGTTTATATACAGAATAACAGAAAGGCCGGAAAGAGTTACAGCCTGGAATCTAATCGCTGATTTCGGGGTGGATTATGTACAAAATAACAGGTAGCCCGGAGTGAATTATATCCTGGAATCAAATCGAGGCGTTCAGGGTGGTTTTCATACAGCATAACAGATACCCGAGAGTGAGTTACAACCTGGAATCTAATCGAGGGGTTAAGTGTGGTTTATATACGAATTGCTGTGGTTCTGTTCGCCGAGCTGGAAGTTTTTGTTGCAAACGTTTTGTCCCCTGGCGAGGCGACATCATCAGTGCTTGGGAGCCTCCTGCGAAGCGCTTCTTTGATGTTTCCTCCGGTGTTTATAGTGGTCTGTCCCTGCCGTTTCCGGTTGTCAGTTTCAGCTGTCCGCTGTAGTGGTTGGTATATTGGGTCCAGGTCGATGTATTTGTTGATGGAGTTTGTGGATGAATGCCATGCCTCTAGGAATTCCCTGGCTGTTCTCTGTCTGGCTTGCCCTATGATAGTACTGTTGTCCCAGTCGAATTCATGTTGCTTGTTGTCTGCGTGTGTGGCTACTAAGGATAGCTGGTCGTGTCGTTTCGTGGCTAGTTGATGTTCATGTATGCGGATTGTTAGCTGTCTTCCTGTTTGTCCTATATAGTGTTTTGTGCAGTTCTTGCATGGTATTTTGTACACTACATTCGTTTTGCTCATGTTGGGTATCGGGTCCTTCGTTCTGGTGAGTTGTTGTCTGAGCGTGGCTGTTGGTTTGTGTGCCGTTATGATCCTAGGGGTCGCAGTAGTCTGGCTGTCAGTTCCGAGATGCTCCTGATGTATGGTAGTGTGGCTAGTCCTTTTGGTTGTGGTATGTCCTCGTTCCGTGGTCTTTCTCGTAGGCATCTGCTGATGAAATCGCGAGGATATCTGTTTTTGGCGAATACCTTGTATAGGTGTTCCTCTTCTTCTTTTTGCAGTTCTGGTGTACTGCAGTGTGTTGTGGCCCTTTTGAATAGTGTCTTGATGCAGCTTCGTTTGTGTGTATTGGGGAGGTTACTTTCATAGTTCAGGACTTGGTCTGTGTGTGTGGCTTTCCTGTGTACCCTTGTAGTGAATTCTCCATTTGGTGTTCTCTGTACCATCACGTCTAGGAATGGGAGTTGGCTATCCTTTTCTTCTTCTCTCGTGAATCGGATTCCTGTGAGTATGGCGTTGATGATCCGGTGTGTTTTTTCTATTTCTGTGTATTTAATGATTACAAACGTGTCATCGACATATCTGACCCAGAGTTTGGGTTGAATTTGTAGTAGGACTGTTTGTTCTAACCTTTGCATAACTGCCTCTGCTATGAGTCCCGAGATTGGTGAGCCCATGGGTGTTCCGTTGATTTGTTTGTATATCTGGTTGTTGAATGTGAAGTGTGTTGTGAGGCACAAGTCCAGTAGTTTAAGTATGCCGTCTTTGTTGATAGGTTCAGCGTCCTGTTTTCTGTTCTGTATGTCCAGTAGGTTGGCTATTGTTTCTCTGGCTAGGGTTTTGTCAATCGAAGTGAACAGTGCCGTCACGTCGAATGATATCATGGTTTCTTCTTTGTCTATGTGTATATTTCTGATGATGTCCAAGAATTCCTGTGTTGATTGTATAGAGTGTTTGGATCCGCTGACCAGGTGTTTCAGTTTCTGTTGTAGTTCTTTGGCCAGTTTGTATGATGGTGTCCCTGGTAGGGATACTATGGGTCTGAGTGGGATGTCTGGTTTGTGTACTTTAGGTAATCCATAGAATCTGGGGGTGTTGTTGCTTTCCGGTTTCATTCTTTGTAGGTCAGCTCTGGTTATCTGTCCGTTTTTTTTGTAGGTTCCTCAGTGTGTTGTTTATCCTATTGGTGAGCTGTGGTGTGGGGTCAAATTCCTTCATTTGGTAGGTGTTGATATCTGCAAGTAGTTGTTGTGCTTTTTGGATGTACTCTGCTTTGTCCAGGATGACCGTCATTCTGCCTTTATCTGCTGGTAGTATGATTATGTTCTTATCGTTTCTTAGTGATTTTAGTGCTTCCCTCTCCTTGGTGTTGAGGTTATGTGTTTGTCTTTTCCTTGTTATCAGGGGTACGATACTTTGTCTCACTGTTTGTTGTGTCTCGTCTGTCAGTCCATTGTTCCTGAGTGTGCATTCTAGTGCTGCTAGGAAGTCTGCTGTCTTGGCGTCCCTGTGGTTGTAGTTGAGTCCCTTGGCCAGTATTGTTCTTTCTGTGTCGGTGAGCTGTCTGTGGGAGAGGTTTTTAACCCAGGTGTGTGTTGTAGTGTCCTCTTTGTTGTGTGTTAGTTTATCCATTTTTTCTTTTAGTGCCGTTTTTTTTGCGGAGTGTAGTCCTGTTCTGTCCTATGGTGACAGCCTGTTCTATGGTCCGGGTCCATTCCTGATTCGTGGTTTTTGAAATTAACGACTTTTGGCACGCAATTTCATGTTTGTATCTGTGAAGTCGGTTGTGTGCGTCTGTGATCATTACCTGGATTATCCTGAATCCGTTCTGCTTGGCTGTTTCCCTGGCTTAATCCAGTGGTTCGGTTCTGGAACAGTGTCTGAGAGTGTACGATAGGCCGGGTAACCCAGGGTTTATTGTCGGGAATACAGTGTCTGAGAGTATGGTGGTGATTGGTTTAATACAGGGGTTAGTGTAGTCCACGCTCAGACAACAACTCACCAGAACGAAGGACCCGATACCCAACATGAGCAAGACGAATGTAGTGTACAAAATCCCATGCAAGGACTGCACTAAACACTATATAGGACAAACAGGAAACAGCTAGCAATCCGCATACATGAACATCAACTAGCCACGAAACGACACGACCAGCTATCCTTGGTAGCCACACACGCAGACAACAAGCAACCCATAAATTCGATTGGGACAACACTACTATCATAGGGCAAGCCAGACAGAGAACAGCCAGGGAATTCCTAGAGGCATGGCATTCATCCACAAACTCCATCAACAAACACATCGACCTGGACCCAATATACCAACCACTACAGCGGACAGCTGAAACTGACAACCGGAAGCCACAGGGACAGACCACTATAAACACCGGAGGAAACATCAAAGAAGCGCTTCGCAGGAGGCTCCCAAGCACTGATGATGTCGCCTAGCCAGGGGACGAAACGTTTGCAACAAAAACTTCCAGCTCGGCGAACAGAACCCCAGCAACTATGTTCCAGACCCAAACCCCTGGATTAATCCGGCCTATCCCACACTCTCAGGCACTCAGTTCCAGACCATAACCCCTGGATTAATCCGGCCTATTCCACACTCTCAGGCACTGTGTTCCAGACTCTAACCTCTGGATGAATCTGGCCTATCCCACACTCTCAGCCACTGTGTTCCAGACACTAACCCCTGGATTAATCCAGCCTCTCCCTGACTCTCAGGCACAGTGTTCCAGACCCTAACGCCTGGATTATTCCGGCCTATACCACACTCTCAGCCACTGTGTTCCAGACACTAACCCCTGGATTGACCCGGTTTATCCCAAACTCTCAGGCACTGTGTTCCAGTACCTAAACCTTCGATTAATCCAGGCAAACCCACACTCTCAGACACTGTTTTACAGACCCTAAACCCTGGATTAATTCAGCCTATCCCACACTCTGTGACACTGTGTTCCAGACACTAACCCCTGTATTAAACCGACCACAACCATTCTCTCAAACACTATATTCCCGACAATAAACCCTGGATTGACCCGGCCTATCGTACACTCTCAGACACTGTGTTCCAGACCCTAACCCCTGGATTAATCCGGCCTATTCCACACTCTCAGACACTGTGTTCCAGACCCTAACCCATGGATAAATCCGGCCTATCCCACACTCTCAGGCACTGTGTTCCAGACACTAACGCCTGGATTAATCCGGCCTATTCCACTCTCAGACACTGTGTTCCAGACCCTAACCCATGGATAAATCCGGCCTCCCCCACACTCTCAGGCACTGTGTTCCAGAACTTAACCCCTGGATTAATCCGGCCTATCCCACACTCTCAGGCACTGTTTTCCAGACCCTAACCCCTGAATTAATCCGGCCTACCCCACTCTCTCTGACACTGTGTTCCAGACACTAACCCCTGTATTAAACCGATCACCACCATACTCTCAGACACTGTATTCCCGACAATAAACCCTGGGTTACCCGGCCTATCGTACACTCTCAGACACTGTTCCAGAACCGAACCACTCGATTAATCCGGCCTATCCCATACTCTCAGACACTGTGTTCCAGACCCTAACACCTGGATTAATCCGGCCTCCCGCACACTCTCAGGCACTGTGTCCCAGAGCCTAACCCCTGGATTGATCCGGCCTATCCAATACTCTCAGGCACTGTATTCCAGACACTAACCCTGGATTGACCTGGCCTACCCCACACTCTCAGGCATTATGTTCCAGACCCTAACCCCTGGATTAATCCAGCCTGTCCCACTCTCTCAGACAATGTATTCCAGGCCGTCAACCCTGGATTGACCTGGCCTATCCGACACTCTCAGGCACTGTATTCCAGACCCTAACCACTGGATTATTCACACCTATCCCACACTCTCAGGCACTCTGTTCCAGACCCTAACTCCTGGATTAATCTGGCCTGTGCCACACTCAAAGGCACTGAATTCCATACCCTAACCCCTGGATTATTCCCACCTATACCACACTCTCAGGCACTGTGTTAAAGTACGTAACCCCTGGATTAATCCGGCCTACCCCAAACTCTCAGGCAATGTGTTCCAGACCCTAACCCCTGGATTAATCTGGCCTATCCCACACTCTCAGACACTGTGTTCCAGATCCTAACCCCTGGATTAATCCGGACTACCTCACAAACTCAGACACTGTTTTCCAGACCCTAAACCCTCGATTAATCCGGCCAATTCTACACACTCAGGCACTGTGTTCCAGACCCTAAGCCTTCGATTAATTCAGCCAAACCCACACCCTCAGACACTGTTTTACTGACACTAAACCCTGGATTAATTCAGCCTATCCCACTCTCTCTGACACTGTGTTCCAGACACTAACCCCTGTATTAAACCGACCACCACCACTCTCTCAAACACTATATTCCCGACAATAAACCCTGGATTGACCCGGCCTATCATACACTCTCAGACACTGTGTTCCAGACCCTAACCCCTGGATTAATCCGGCCTATTCCACACTCTCAGACACTGTGTTCCAGACACTCACCCCTGCATTAAACCGACCACCACCATACTCTCAGACACCGTATTACCGACAATAAACCCTGGATTGACCCGGCCTATCGTACACTCTCAGAGACACTGTGTTCCAGAAACGAGCCACTGGATTAATCCGGCCTATCCCATACTCTCAGACACTGTGTTCCAGAGCCTAATCCCTGGATTGATCCGGCTTATATCACACTCTCAGGCACTGTATTCCAGACCCTAACATCTGGATTGACCTGGCCTACCCCACACTCTCAGGCATTCTGTTCCAGACCCTAACTCCTGGATTAATCCAGCCTGTCCCACTCTCTCAGACAATGTATTCCAGACCCTAACCCCTGGATAATTCACACCTATCCCACACTCTCAGGCACTGTGTTCCAGATCCTAACCCCTGGATTAATCCGGCCTATCTCTGACTCTCAGGCACTGTGTTCCAGACACTAACCCCTGGATTAATCCGGCCTACCCCCAGCACTAAGGCCCTGGATTCCAGAAACGAACCACTGGATTAATCCGGCCGATCCCACACTCTCAGACATTGTGTTCCAGACCCTAACCCCTGGATTGATTCAGCCTACCCCACACTCACGTACACAGTGTTCCAGACCCTAACACCTGGATTGACCTGGCCTTCCCCACACTCTCAGGCACTGTGTTCCAGACCCTAACCCCTGGATTAATCCGGCCTATCCCACAATCTCAGGCACTGTGTTCCAGACCCTAACACCTGGATTAATCCGCCGTATCCCACACTCTCAGGCACTGTGTTCCAGACCCTAACCCCTGGATTAATCCGGCCTATCCCACACTCAAAGGCACTGAATTCCATACCCTAACTCCTGGATTATTCCCACCTATACCAACTCTCAGGCACAGTGTTCCAGACTCTAACCTCTGGATTAATCCGGCCTATACCACACTCTCAGGCACTGTGTTCCAGACCCTAAACCCTGGATTAATCCGTCCTATCCAACTCTCTCTGACACTGTGTTCCAGACACTAACCCCTGTATTAAACCGACCACCACCATCCTCTCAGACACTGTATTCCCGACAATAAACCCTGGATTGACCCGGCCTATCGTACACTCTCAGACACTGTGTTCCAGAACCGAACCACTGGATTAATCCGGCCTATCCCATACTCTCAGACGCTGTGTTCCAGACCCTAACACCTGGATTGACCTGGCCTTCCCCACACTCTCAGGCACTGTGTTCCAGAGCCTAACCCCTGGATTGATCCGGCCTATCCCATACTCTCAGGCACTATATTCCAGACCCTAACACCTGGATTGACCTGGCCTACCCCACACTCTCAGGCATTCTGATCCAGACCCTAACCCCTGGATTAATCCAGCCTGTCCCACTCTCTCAGACAATGTATTCCAGACCGTCAACCCTGGATTAACCCGGCCTATCCCACTCTCTCAGCCACTCTCTTTCAGACACTAAACCCTGCATTAATCTGGCCCATCCCACACTCTCAGAAAATGTATTCCAGACCAAAACCACTGGATTAATCCGACCTATCCCACACAATCAGGCAATGCGTTCCAGACACTAACCCTGGATTAACCGGGCCTACCACACGCTCTCAGGCACTGTGTTCCAGACCCTAACCCCTGGATTAATCCGGCCTATACCACACTCTCAGACACAGTGTTCCAGAAACGAACCACTGGATTAATCCGGCCTATCCCACACTCTCAGACACTGTGTTCCAGACCTTAACACCTGGATTAATCCGGCCTATCCCACAATCTCAGGCACTGTGTTCCAGACCCTAACACCTGGATTAATTCTGCCTCCCCCACACTCTCAGATACTGTGTTCCAGTCCCTAACACCTGAATTGACCTGGCCTACCCCACACTCTCAGCCACTGTGTTACAGACTCTAAACCCTGGATTAATTCAGCCTATCCCACACTCTGTGACACTGTATTCCAGACACTAACCCCTGTATTAAACCGACCACCACCATTCTCTCAGACACTGTATTCCCGACAATAAACCCTCGATTGACCCAGCCTATCGTACACTCTCAGACACTGTGTTCCAGAACCGAACCACTGGATTAATCCGGCCTATCCCATACTCTCAGACGCTGTGTTCCAGACCCTAACACCTGGATTGACCTGGCCTTCCCCACACTCACAGGCACTGTGTTCCAGACCCTAACCCCTGGATTAATCCGGCCTATCCCACACTCAAAGGCACTGAATTCCATACCCTAACCCCTGGATTATTCCCACCTATACCACACTCTCAGGCACTCTGTTCCAGTCCTTAATCCCTGGATTAATCCGGCCTATTCCACACTCTCAGGCACTGTGTTCCAGACTCTAACCTCTGGATTAATCCGGCCTATTCCACACTCTCAGGCACTGTGTTCCAGAACGTAACCCTTGGATTAATCCGGCCTTCCCCACACTCTCTGACACTGTGTTCCAGACACTAACCCCTGTATTAAACCGACCACCACCATTCTCTCAAACACTGTATTCCCGACAATAAACCCTGGATTGACCCGGCCTATCATACACTCTCAGACACTGTATTCCCGACAGTAAATACAGATGATACGAAGATAGGTGGAGTTGTGGACAGTGAGGAGGGCTGTTGTCGCCTGCAGAGGGACTTAGATATGATGCAGAGCTGGGCTGAGGAGTGGCAGATGGAGTTCAACCCTGCCAAGTGTGAGGTTGTCCATTTTGGAAGAACAAATAAGAATGCGGAATACAGGGTTAATGGTAGGGTTCTAAGTCAGGTGGAGGAACAGAGGGATCTTGGGGTCTATGTACATAGATCTTTGAAGGTTGCCACTCGGGTGGATAGAGTTTGTAAGAAGGCCTATGGAGTATTATCGTTCATTAGCAGAGGGATTGAATTCAAGAGTCGTGAAGTGATGTTGCAGCTGTACAGGACTTTGGTTAGGCCACAGTTGGAGTACTGTGTGCAGTTCATGCCTCAGAGTGTGCGGGAGGCCGGATTTATCCAGGTGTTAGGGTCTGGAACACAGTGTCTGAGAGGATGGGATAGGCCAGATTAATCCAGTGGCTCGGTTCTGGAACACAGTGCCTGAGAGTGTACGATAGGCCGGATCAATCCAGGGTTTATTGTCGGTAATACAGTGTCTGAGAGTATGGTGGTGGTCGGTTTAATACAGTGCCTGAGAGTGTGGGATAGGTAGGATTAATCCAGGGGTTAGGCTCTGGAACACAGTGCCTGAGAGTGTGGAATAGGCCGGATTAATCCAGGGGTTAGGGTCTGGAACACAGTGTCTGAGAGTGTATGATAGGCCAGGTCAATCCAGGGTTTATTGTCAGGAATACAGTGTTTGAGAGAATGGTGGTGGTCGGTTTAATCCAGGGGTTAGTGTCTGGAACACAGTATCTGAGAGTGTGGGGGAGGCAGAATTAATCCAGGTGTTAGGGTCTGGAACACAGTGCCTGAGAGTGTGGTATAGGTGGATATAATCTAGGGGTTAGGGTATGGAATTCAGTGCCTTTGAGTGTGGGATAGGCCGGATTAATCCAGGATTAAGGTCTGGAACACAGTGCCTGAGAGTATGGGGAAGGCCAGGTCAATCCAGGTGTTAGGGTCTGGAACACAGTGTCTTAGAGTATGGGATAGGCCGGATTAATCTAGTGGTTCGGTTCTGGACACAGTGTCTGAGAGTGTACGATAGGCCGGGTCAATCCAGGGTTTAGGGTCTGGAACACAGTGCCTGAGAGTGTGGAATAGGCCGGATTAATCCAGAGGTTAGTGTCTGGAACACAGTGCCTGAGAGTGTAGGATAGGTGGGAATAATCCAGGGGTTAGGGTATGGAATTCAGTGCCTTTGAGTGTGGGATAGGCCTTATTAATCCAGGGGTTAGGATCTGGAACACAGTGACTGAGAGTTTGGGGATGTCGGGTCATTCCAGGGGATAGGGTCTGGAACATAGTGCCTTAGTGTGTGGGGGGAGGCCGGATTTATCCAGGGGTTAGGGTCTGCAACACAGTGTCTGAGAATGTTGGTTAGGCCGGATTAATCCAGAAGTTAGGGTCTGGAACACAGTGCCTGAGTGCAGGGAATAGGCCGGAATCATCCAGGTGTTCGGGTCTGGAAAACAGTGTTTGAGAGTGTGGGATAGGCCAGATTAATCCAGTTGTTAGAGTCTGGAAAACAGTGCCTGAGAGTGTGGGATAGGCCAGATTAATCCAGGGGTTAGGGTCTGGAACACAGTGTCTGAGAGTGTATGATAGGCCAGGTCAATCCAGGGTTTATTGTCGGGAATACAGTGTTTGAGAGAATGGTGGTGGTTGGTTTAATACAGGGGTTAGTGTCTGGAACACAGTGTCAGAGAGAGTGGGATAGGCCGGATTAATCCAGGGGTTAGGGTCTGGAACACAGTGCCTGAGAGTGTGGGATCGGCCAGATTAATCAAGGGTTTAGTGTCTGGAAAACAGTGTCTGAGTTTTTGAGATAGGCCGGATTAATCCAGAGGTTAGTGTCTGGAACACAGTGCCTGAGAGTGTGGTATAGGTGGGAATAATCCAGGGGTTAGGGTATGGAATTCAGTGCCTGAGAGTGTGTGGAAGGCCAGGTAAATCCAGGTGTTAGGGTCTGGAACACAGTGTCTGATAGTATGGGATAGGCCAGATTAATCCTGTGGTTCGGTTCTGGAACACAGTGTCTGAGAGTGTACGATAGGCCGGGTCAATCCAGGGTTTATTGTCGAGAATACAGTGTCTGAGATTATGGTGGTGGTCGGTTTAATACAGGGGTTAGTGTCTGGAACACAGTGTCACAGAGTGTGGGATAGGCTGAATTAGTCTAGGGGTTAGTGTCTGGAATGCTGTGACTGAGAGTGCGGGAGAAGGCCGGATTATTCCAGGGGTTTTGGTCTGGAATACGGTTTCTGAGAGTGTGGGATGGGCCAGATTAATGCAGGGTTTAGGGTCTGAAAGAGAGTGCCTGAGAGTCAGGAACAGGCCAGATTAATCCAGGGGTTATGGCCTGGAACACAGTGCCTGAGAGAGTGGGATAGGCCGGATTAATCCAGGGCTTTGTGTTTGGAACACAGTGCCTGAGAGAGTGGGATAGGCCAGATTAATCCAGAGGTTAGGGTCTGGAACACAGTGTCTGAGAGTATGGGATAGGCCGGATTAATCCAGTGGCACGGTTCTGGAACACAGTGTCTGAGAGTGTACGATAGGCGGGTCAATCCAGGGTTTATTGTCGGTAATACAGTGTCTGAGAGTATGGTGGTGGTCGGTTTAATGCAGGAGTTAGTGTCTGGAACACAGTGTCAGAGAGAGTGGGATAGGCCGGATTAATCCAGGGGTTAGGCTCTGGAACACAGTGCCATGAGAGTGTGGGATAGGCCGGGTCAATCCAGGTTGGACGGTGTGGAATACATTGTCTGAGAGAGTGGGACAGGCTGGATTAATCCAGGGGTTAGGGTCTGGAACAGAAGGCCTGAGAGTGTGGGGTAGGCCAGGTCAATCCAGATGTTAGTGTCTGGAATACAGTGCCTGAGAGTGGGGGATAGGCCGGATCAATCCAGGGGTTAGGCACTGGAACACAGTGCCTGAGAGTGTGCGGGAGGCTGGATTTATCCAGGAGTTAGGGTCTGGAACACAGCATCTGAGAATGTGGGTTTGGCCGGATTAATCCAGGTGTTAGGGTCTGGAACACAGTGTCTGAGAGTATGGGATAGGCCGGATTAATCCAGTGGTTCGGTACTGGAACACAGTGTCTGAGAGTGTACGATAGGCCGGGTCAATCCAGGGTTTATTGTCGGGAATACAGTGTCTGAGAGTATGGTGGTGGTCGGTTTAATCCAGGGGTTAGTGTCTGGAACACAGTGTCTGAGAGTGTGGAATAGGCCGGATTAATCCGGGGATTAGGGTCTGGAACACAGTGACTGAGAGTGTGGGATACAGCGGATTAATCCAGGGGTTAGGGTCTGGAACACAGTGCCTGAGAGTGTGGAATAGGCCCAATTAATCCAGAGGTTAGGGTCTGGAACACTGTGCCTGAGAGTGTGGGATAGGTATGAATAATCCAGGGGTTAGGGTCTGGAATACAGTGCCTGAGAGTGTGGGATAGGCCAGGTCAAACCAGGGTTAACGGTCTGGAATACATTGTCTGAGAGAGTGGGACAGGCTGGATTAATCCAGGGGTTAGGGTCTGGAACACAGTGTCTGAGAGTGTATGATAGGCCGGGTCAATCCAGGGGTTAGGGTCTGGAACATAGTGTCTGAGAGTGTGCGGGCGGCCGAATTAATTAAGGTGTTAGGGTCTGGAACAGAGTATTTTAGAGATTGGGATAGGCCGGATTAATCCAGGGGTTTTGGTCTGGAATACAGCTTCTGAGAGTTTGGGATGGGCCAGATTAATGCAGGGTTTAGGGTCTGAAAGAGAGTGCCTGAGAGTGTGGGATAGGCCAGATTAATCCAGGGGTTAGGGTCTGGAACACAGTGTCTGAGGGTGTGGGTTTGGCCGGATTAATCCAGGGGTTACGTTCTGGAACACAACGCCTGAGAGTGTGGGATAGGCTGGATTAATCCGGGGGTTAGGGTCTGGAACAGAGTGCCTGATAGTATGGGATAGGCCGGATTAATCCAGAGGTTAGGGTGTGGAACACAGTGTCTGAGTGTGAGGGTTTGGCTGGATTAATCGATGTCTTAAGGTCTGGAACACAGTGCCTGACAGTGTGTGTTTGGCCGGATTAATCCAGGGGTTAGTGTCTGGAACACAGTGCCTGAGAGTGTGGGATAGGCCAGATTAATCCAGGGGTTTTGGTCTGGAATACAGTTTCTGAGAGTGTGGGATGGGCCAGATTAAGGCAGGGTTTAGGGTCTGAAAGAGAGTGCCTGAGAGTCAGGGATAGGCCAGATTAATCCCGGGTTTATGGCCTGGAACACAGTGCCTGAGAGAGTGGGTTAGGCTGGATTAATCCAGGGGTTAGGGTCTGGAACACGGTGTCTGAGAGTGTGGAATAGGCCGGTCAATCCAGGGGTTAGTGTCTGGAACGCTGTGCCTGAGAGTGCGGGATAGGGCGGATTAATCCAGGGGTTTTGGTCTGGAATTCAGTTTCTGAGAGTGTGGGATGGGCCAGATTAATGCAGGGTTTAGGGTCTGAAAGAGAGTGCCTGAGAGTCAGGGACAGGCAAGATTAATCCAGGGGTTAGGGTCTGGAACACAGTGCTGGAGAATGTGGGGGAGGCTGGATTAATCCAGGGGTTAGGGTGTGGAACAAAGTGCCTGAGAGCGTGGGATAGACCAGATTAATTCAAGGATTTAAGGTCTAGAGCACAGTGCCTGAGAGAGTGGGATAGGCCGGATTAATCCAGGGGTTAGAATCTGGAACACAGTGTCTGAGAGTGTGGGATAGGCTGAAATAATCCAGAGTTAAGGGTCTGTAAAACAGTGTCTGAGGGTGTGGGTTTGGCTGGATTAATCCAGGTGTTAGGGTCTGGAACACAGTGCCTGAGAGTGTGGGATAGACTGGATTAATCCAGGTGTTAGGGTCAGGAACACAGTGCCTGAGAGTGTGGGGTAGGCCAGATGAAACCAGGGGTTAGGGTCTGGAACACAGTGTCTGAGAGTGTGGGATAGACTGGATTAATCCAGGGTTTAGGGTCTGGAACACAGTGTCGGAGAGTGTGCGGTAGGCCGGATTAATCCAGGGGTTAGGGTCTGGAACACAGTGCTTGAGAATGTGGGATAGGCCGGAGCATCCACGGGTTAGGTTTTGGAACACACTGCCTGAGAGTGTGGGGGATGCTGGATTAATCCAGGGGTTAGGGTGTGGAACAAAGTGCCTAAGAGTGTGGGATAGGCCAGAATAATCCAGGGTTAGTGTCTGGAACACAGTGTCTGAGAGTATGGAATAGGGCGGATTAATCAAGGCGTTAGGGTCAGGAACACACTGCCTGAGAGTGTGCGATAGGCCAGATTAATCCAGGGGTTAGTGTCTGGAACACAGTGCCTGAGAGTGTGCGATAGGCCAGATTAATCCAGGGGTTAGTGTCTGGAACGCAGTGTCTGAGGGTGTGGGTTTGGCCGGATTAATCCAGGTGTTAGGGTCTGGAATACAGTGCCTGAGAGTGTGGGATAGGCCGGATTAATCCAGGGGTTACGTTCTGGAACACAACGCCTGAGAGTGTGGGATAGGCTGGATTAATCCAGGGGTTAGGGTCTGGAACAGAGTGCCTGATAGTGTGGGATAGGCCGGATTAATCCAGAGGTTAGGGTGTGGAACACAGTGTCTGAGACTGTGGGATAGGCCGGTCAATCCAGGGGTTAGTGTCTGGAATGCAGTGCCTGATAGTGCGGGATAGGGCGGATTAATCCAGGTGTTAGGGTCTGGAACACAGTGTCTAAGAATGTGGGTTAGGCGGATTAATCCAGGGGTTATGCTCTGGAACACAGTTCCTGAGTGTGCGCGGGATGCCAAATTAATTCAGGTGTTAGGGTTTGGAACACAGTGCCTTGGACATTGGGATAGGCCGGATTAATCCAGGGGTTAGGGTCTGGAAAACAGTGCCTGAGAGTGTGGGATAGGCCGGATTCATCCAGGGATTATGTCTGGAACACAGTGCCTGAGAGTATGGTGATGGTCGGTTTAATGCTGGAGTTAGTGTCTGGAACACAGGATCTGAGAGTGTGGGGATGCGGGATTAATCCAGGGGTTCGGGACTCGAACACAGTGTCTGAGAATGTGGGATAGGCCGGGTCAATCCAGGGGTTAGAGTCTGGAACGCAATGCATGACAGTGCGGGATAGGGTGGATTTATCCAGGGGTTTTGGTCTGGAATATTGTATCTGAGACTGTGGGATAGGCCAGATTAATGCAGGGTTTAGGGTCTGAAAGAGAGGGCCCGAGAGTCAGGGATAGGCCAGATTAATCCAGGAGTTAGGGTCTGGAACACATTGCCTGAGAGAGTGGGTTGGGCTGGATTAATCCAGGGGTTAGGGTCTGGAACACAGTGCCTGAGAGTGTGGGATAGGCCGGAGTAATCCAGGGGTTAGGGTCTGGAACACATTGCCTGAGAGTGTGGGATAGGCCGGATTAATCCAGAGGTTAGGGTCTGGAACACAGTGCCTGAGTGCGTGGGATAGGCCAGAATAATCCAGGGGTTAGGGTCTGGAACACAGTGTCTGAGACTGTGTAATAGGCCGGATCAATCCAGGGGTTATGGTCTGGAACGCAGTGCCTGAGAGTGCGGGATAGGGCGGATTAATCCAGGTGTTAGGGTCTGGAACACAGTGTCTGAGAGTGTGGGATAGGCCGTTTTAATCCAGTGGTTCGGTTCTGGAATACTGTGTCTGAGAGTGTACGATAGGCCGGGTCAATCCAGTGTTTATTGTCGGGAATACAGTGTCTGAGAGAATGGTGGTGGTCGGTTTAAAACAGGGGTTAGTGTCTGGAACACAGTGTCAGAGAGAGTGGGATAGGCTGAATTAATCCAAGGTTTAGGGTCAGGAACACAGTGCCTGAGAGTGTGGGGGAGGCTGGATTAATCTAGGGGTTAGAGTCTGGAACACAGTGCCTGAGGGTGTGGGTTTGGCTGGATTAATCGAAGGTTTAGGGTCAGGAACACACTGCCTGACAGTGTGGGATTGGCCGGATTAATCCAGGTGTTAGGGTCTGGAATACAGTGCCTGAGAATGTGGGATAGGCCCGGTTAATCCAGGGGTTAGTGTCTGGAACACAGTGTCTGAGAGTATGGAATAGAGCGGATTAATCCAGGGGTTTTGGTCTGGAATACAGTTTCTGAGAGTGTGGGATAGGCCAGATTAATGCAGGGTTTAGGGTCTGAAACAGAGTGGCTGAGAGTCAGGGATAGGCCAGATTAATCCAGGGGTTAGGGTCTAGAACACAGTGTCTGAGAGTGTGGGATAGACCGGATCAATCAGGGGATAGGGTCAGGAAAACAGTGCCTGAAAGTGAGGGCTAGGCTGGATTAAGCCAGAGTTTCGGGTCTGGAAAACAGTACCTGAGAGTGTGGGAGAGGTGGGAATAATCCGGGGTTTAGGATCTGTAACACAGTTCCTGAGAATTTGCGATCGGCCGGATTAATCCAGCGGTTCGTGTCTGGAACACAGTGCCTAGGAGTGTGGGATAGGCTGGATTAATCCAGGGGTTAGATTCTGGAACACAGTGCCTGAGAGTGTGCAGGAGGCCGAATTAATGCAGGTAAGAGGGTCTGGAACAAAGTGCCTTAGAGATTGGGATAGGCCGGATTATTCCAGGGGTTAGGGTCTGGAACACAGTTCTTGAGAATGTGGGATAGGCCGAATTAATCCAGGGGTTAGGGTCTGGAACACAGTGCCTTAGAGAGTGTATAGGACGGATTAATCCACGGGTTATGTTCTGGAACGCACTGCCTGAGAATGTGGGGGAGGCTGGATTAATCCATGGGTTAGGGTGTGGAACAAAGTGCCTGAGAGCGTGGGATAGACCAGATTAATTCAAGGATTTAGGGTCTGGAACGCAGTGCCTGAGAGAGTGGGATAGGTCGGATTAATCCAGGGGTTAGAATCTGGAACACAGTGTCTGAGACTGTGTGATAGGCCGGGTCAATCCAGGGGTTAGTGTCTGGAACGCAGTGCCTGAGAGAGTGGGATAGGCCGGATTACTCCAGGGGTTAGAATCTGGAACACAGTGTCTGAGAGTGTGGGATAGGCTGAAATAACCAGGGTTAAGGGTCTGTAAAACAGTGTCTGAGGGTGTGGGTTTGGCTGGATTAATCGAAGGCTTCGGGTCTGGAACACAGTGCCTGAGAGTGTGGGATAGGCTGGATTAATCCAGGGGTTTTGGTCTGGAATACAGTTTCTGAAAGTGTGGGTTGGGCCAGATTAATGCAGGGCTTTGGGTGTGAAAGAGAGTGTCTGAGAGTCAGGGATAGGCCAGATTAATCCAGGGGTTATGGCCTGGAACACAGTGCCTGAGAGAGTAAGATAGGACAGACTAATCCAGGGGTTAAGGTCTGGAACACAGTGTCTGTGAATGTGGTTAGGCCGGATTAATCCAGGGGTTAGGGTCTGGAACACAGTGTCTGAGAGTGTGGGATAGGCCGGATTAATCCAGGGGTTAGGGTCTGGAATACAGTGTCGGAGAGTGTGGGGTAGGCCGGATTAATCCAGGGGTTAGGGTCTGGAACACAGTGCTTGAGAATGTGGGATAGGCCGGAGTAATCCACGGGTTAGGTTTTGGAACACACTGCCTGAGAGTGTGGGGGATGCTGGATTAATCCAGGGGTTAGGGTGTGGAACAAAGTGCCTAAGAGTATGGGATAGGCCAGAATAATCCAGGGGTTAGTGTCTGGAACACAGTGTCTGAGAGTATGGAATTGGGCGGATTAATCCAGGCGTTTCGGTCTGTAATACAGTTTCTGAGAGTGTGGGATAGGCCAGATTAATCCAGGCGTTAGGGTCAGGAACACACTGCCTGAGAGTGTGCGATAGGCCAGATTAATCCAGGGGTTAGTGTCTGGAACACAGTGCCTGAGAGTGCGATAGGCCAGATTAATCCAGGGGTTAGTGTCTGGAACACAGTGTCTGAGGGTGTGGGTTTGGCCGGATTAATCCAGGTGTTAGGGTCTGGAATACAGTGCCTGAGAGTGTGGGATAGGCCGGATTAATCCAGGGGTTAGGGTCAGGAACACAGTGCCTGAGAGTGTGGGGTAGGCCCGGTTAATCCAAGGGTTAGTGTCTGGAACACAGTGTCTGAGAGTATGGAATAGGGCGGATTAATCCAGGGGTTTTGGGTCTGGAATACAGTTTCTGAGAGTGTGGGATGGGCCAGATTAATGCAGGGTTTAGGGTGTGAAACAGAGTGGCTGAGAGTCAGGGATAGGCCAGATTTATCAAGGGGTTATGGCCTGGAACACAGTGCCTGAGAGAGTGGGATAGGCCGGATTAATCCAGGGGTTAGTGTGTGGAACACAGTGTCTGAGAGTGTGGGATAGACTGGATTAATCCAGGGGTTAGGGTCTGGAAAACAGTGCCTGAGAGTGTGGGATAGACTGGATTAATCCAGGGGTTAGGGTCTGGAACACAGTGTCTGAGAGAGTGGGGTAGGCCGGATTAATCCAGGGGTTAGTATCTGGAACACAGTGTCTGAGAGTGTGGGGGAGGCTGGATTAATCCAGGGGTTAGGGTGTGGAACAAAGTGCCTAAGAGCGTGGGATAGGCCAGATTAATCCAGGGGTTAGGGTCTTGAACACAGTGTTTGAGAGTGTGCGATAGGCCAGATTAATCCAGGGGTTAGGGTCTGGAACACAGTGCCTGAGAGTGTGGGATAGGCCAGATTAATCCAGGGGTTAGTGTCAGGAACACACTGCCTGAAAGTGTGCGATAGGCCAGATTAATCCAGGGGTTAGTGTCTGGAACACAGTGTCTGAGGGTGAGGGGAGGCCGGATTAATCAGGGTGTTAGGGTCTGGAATACAGTGCCTGAGAGTGTGGGATAGGCCAGATTAATCCAGGGGTGAGGCTCTGGAACACAGTGCCTGAGAGTGTGGGGGAGGGCGGATGAATCCAGGGGTTAGGGTCTGGAACACAGTGCCTGAAAGTGTGCGATACGCCGGATTAATCCAGGGGTTAGTGTCTGGAACACAGTGTCTGAGGGTGTGGTTTTGGCTGGATTAATCGAAGGCTTAGGGTCTGGAATACAGTGCCGGAGAGTGTGGGATAGGGCGGATTAATCCAGGGGTTAGGCTCTGGAATACAGTGCCTGAGAGTGTGCGGGAAGCTGAATTAATTCAGGTAAGAGAGTCTGGAACACAGTGCCTTAGAGATTGGGATAGGCCGAATTATTCCAGGGGTTAGGGTCTGGAACACAGTGCTTGAGAATGTGGGATAGCCCGGATTAATCCATGGGTTATGTTCTGGAACACTGCCTGAGAATGTGGGGGAGGCTGGATTAATCCATGGGTTAGGGTGTGGAACAAAGTGCCTGAGAGTGTGGGATAGACCAGATTAATTCAAGGATTTAGGGTCTGGAACACAGTGCCTCAGAGAGTGGGATAGGTCGAATTAATCCAGGGGTTAGAATCTGAAACACAGTGTCTGAGAGTGTGGGATAGGCTGAAATAATCCAGGATTAAGGGTCTGTAAAACAGTGTCTGAGGATGTGGATTTGGCTGGATTAATCGAAGGCTTCGGGTCTGGAACACAGTGCCTGCGTGTGGCACCTGGATTAATCCAGGTGTTAGGGTCAGGAACACAGTGTCTGAGAATGTGGGTTAGGCCGGATTCATCCAGGGGTTATAGTTTGGAACACAGTGTCTGAGAGTGTGGGATGGGCCGGATTAATCCAGGGGTTAGGGTCAGGAACACAGTGTCTGAGAATATGGGTTAGACCGGCTTAATCCAGGGGTTAGGCTCTGGAACACAGTGCTTGAGAATGTGGGATAGGCCGGATTAATCCACGGGTTAGGTTTTGGAACACACTGCCTGAGAGTGTGGGGGAGGCTGGATTAATCCAGGGGCTAGGGTGTGGAACAAAGTGCCTGAGAGTGTGGGATAGGCCGGATTTATCCACGGTTAGGGTCTGGAACACAGTGCCTGAGAGTGTGCGATAGGCCGGATTAATCCAGGGGTTAGTGTCTGGAACACAGTGTCTGAGGGTGTGGGTTTGGCTGGATTAATCCAGGGGTTAGGGTCTGGAACACAGTGTCCGAGAGTATGGGATAGGGCAGATTAATCCAGGGGTTTTGGTCTGGAATACAATTTCTGAGAGTGTGGGATAGGCCAGATTAATGCAGGGTTTAGGGTCTGAAACAGATTACTGAGAGTCAGGGATAAACCAGATTAATCTAGGGGTTAGGGTGTAGAACAAAGTGCCTGAGAGCGTGGGATAGACCAGATTAATTCAAGGATTTAGGGTCTGGAGCACAGTGCCTGAGAGAGTGGGATAGGCCGGATTAATCCAGGGGTTAGAATATGGAACACAGTGTCTGAGAGTGTGGGATAGGCTGAAATAATCCAGGGTTAAGGGTCTGTAAAACAGTGTCTGAGGGCGTGGGTTTGACTGGATTAATCCAGGTGTTAGGGTCTGGAACACAGTGCCTGAGAGTGTGGGATAGACTGGATTAATCCAGGGGTTAGGGTCTGGAACACAGTGCCTGAGAGTGTGGGATAAACTGGATTAATCCAGGTGTTAGGGTGTGGAACACTGTGCCTGAGAGTGTGGGGTAGGCCTGATTAATCCAGGGGTTAGGATCTGGAACACAGTGCCTGAGAGTGTGGGATTGGCTGGATTAATCCAGGTGTTAGGGTCTGGAACACAGTGCCTGAGAGTGTGGGATAGACTGGATTAATCCAGGGGTTTATGTCTGGAACACAGTGTCGGAGAGTATGGAATTGGGCGGATTAATCCAGGCGCTTTGGTCTGTAATACAGTTTCTGAGAGCGTGGGATCGACCAGATTAATTCAAGGATTTAGGGTCTGGAGCACAGTGCCTGAGAGAGTGGGATAGGCCGGATTAATCCATGGGTTAGAATCTGGAACACAGTGTCTGAGAGTGTGGGGTAGGCCCGGTTAATCCAGGGGTTAGTGTCTGGAACACAGTGTCTGAGAGTATGGATTAGGGCGGATTAATCCAGGGGTTTTGGGTCTGGAATACAGTTTCTGAGAGTGTGGGATGGGCCAGATTAATGCAGGGTTTAGGGTGTGAAACAGAGTGGCTGAGAGTCAGGGATAGGCCAGATTTATCAAGGGGTTATGGCCTGGAACACAGTGCCTGAGAGAGTGGGATAGGCCGGATTAATCCAGGGGTTAGTGTCTGGAACACAGTGTCTGAGAGTGTGGGATAGACTGGATTAATCCAGGGGTTAGGGTCTGGAAAACAGTGCCTGAGAGTGTGGGATAGACTGGATTTATCCAGGGGTTAGGGTCTGGAACACAGTGTCTGAGAGAGTGGGATAGGCCGGATTAATCCAGGGGTTAGTGTCTGGAACACAATGTCTGAGAGTGTGGGATAGACTGGATTAATCCAGGGGCTAGGGCCTGGAAAACAGTGCCTGAGAGTGTGGGATAGACTGGATTAATCCAGGGGTTAGGGTGTGGAACAAATTGCCTAAGAGCGTGGGATAGGCCAGATTAATCCAGGGGTTAGGGTCTGGAACACAGTGTTTGAGAGTGTGCGATAGGCCAGATTAATCCAGGGGTTAGGGTCTGGAACACAGTGCCTGAGAGTGTGGAGGAGGCTGGATTAATCCAGGGGTTAGGGTGTGGAACAAAGTGCCTAAGAGCGTGGGATAGGCCAGATTAATCCAGGGGTTAGGGTCTGGAACACAGTGTTTGAGAGTGTGGGATAGGCCAGATTAATCCAGGGATTACGGTCAGGAACACACTGCCTGAGAGTGTGCGATAGGCCAGATTAATCCAGGGGTTAGTGTCAGGAACACACTGCCTGAAAGTGTGCGATAGGCCAGATTAATCCAGGGGTTAGGCTCTGGAACACAGTGCCTGAAAGTGTGGGGGAGGGCGGATGAATCCAGGGGTTAGGGTCTGGAACACAGTGTCTGAGGGTGTGGTTTTGGCTGGATTAATCGAAGGCTTAGGGTCTGGAATACAGTGCCTGAGAGTGTGGGATCGGGCGGATTAATCCAGGGGTTAGGCTCTGGAATACAGTGCCTGAGAGTGTGCGGGAAGCTGAATTAATTCAGGTAAGAGGGTCTGGAACACAGTGCCTTAGAGATTGGGATAGGCCGAATTATTCCAGGGGTTAGGGTCTGGAACACAGTGCTTGAGAATGTGGGATAGCCCGGATTAATCCATGGGTTATGTTCTGGAACACACTGCCTGAGAATGTGGGGTAGGCTGGATTAATCCATGGGTTAGGGTGTGGAACAAAGTGCCTGAGAGTGTGGGATAGACCAGATTAATTCAAGGATTTAGGGTCTGGAACACAGTGCCTCAGAGAGTGGGATAGGTCGGATTAATCCAGGGGTTAGAATCTGGAACACAGTGTCTGAGAGTGTGGGATAGGCTGAAATGATTCAGGATTAAGGGTCTGTAAAACAGTGTCTGAGGATGTGGATTTGGCTGGATTAATCGAAGGCTTCGGGTCTGGAACACAGTGCCTGCGTGTGTGGGATTGGCTGGATTAATCCAGGTGTTAGGGTCAGGAACACAGTGTCTGAGAATGTGGGTTAGGCCGGATTCATCCAGGGGTTATGGTTTGGAACACAGTGTCTGAGAGTGTGGGATGGGCCGGATTAATCCAGGGGTTAGGGTCAGGAACACAGTGTCTGAGAATATGGGTTAGACCGGCTTAATCCAGGGGTTAGGCTCTGGAACACAGTGCTTGAGAATGTGGGATAGGCCGGATTAATCCACGGGTTAGGTTTTGGAACACACTGCCTGAGAGTGTGGGGGAGGCTGGATTAATCCAGGGGCTAGGGTGTGGAACAAAGTGCCTGAGAGTGTGGGATAGGCCGGATTTATCCACGGTTAGGGTCTGGAACACAGTGCCTGAGAGTGTGCGATAGGCCGGATTAATCCAGGGGTTAGTGTCTGGAACACAGTGTCTGAGGGTGTGGGTTTGGCTGGATTAATCCAGGGGTTAGGGTCTGGAACACAGTGTCCGAGAGTATGGGATAGGGCAGATTAATCCAGGGGTTTTGGTCTGGAATACAATTTCTGAGAGTGTGGGATAGGCCAGATTAATGCAGGGTTTAGGGTCTGGAACACAGTGCCTGAGAGATTGGGGTCGGCCGGATTAATCCAGGGGTTAGCATCTGGAACACAGTGTCTGAGAGTGTGGGATAGGCTGAAATAACCAGGGTTAAGGGTCTGTAAAACAGTGTCTGAGGGTGTGGGTTTGGCTGGATTAATCGAAAGCTTCGGGTCTAGAACACAGTGCCTGAGAGTGTGGGATAGGCTGGATTAATCCAGGGGTTTTGGTCTGGAATACAGTTTCTGAGAGTGTGGAATGGGCCAGATTAATGCAGGGTTTACGGTCTGAAAGAGAGTGCCTGAGCGTCAGGGATAGGCCAGATTAATCCAGGGGTTATGGGTGGAACACAGTGCCTGAGAGAGTGGGATAGGCCGGACTAATCCAGGGGTTAGGGTCTGGAACACAGTGTCTGTGAATGTGGTTTAGGCCGGATTCATCCAGGGGTTAGGGTTTGGAACACAGTGTCTGAGAGTGTGGGGTAGGCCGGATTAATCCAGGGGTTATGGTCTGGAACACAGTGCTTGAGAATGTGGGATAGGCCGGAGTAATTCACGGGTTAGGTTTTGGAACACACTGCCTGAGAGTGTGGGGGATGCTGGATTAATCCAGGGGTTAGTGTCTGGAACACAGTGTCTGAGAGTATGGAATAGGGCGGATTAATCCAGGCGTTTTGGTCTGTTATACAGTTCCTGAGAGTGTGCGATAGGCCAGATTAACCCAGGGGTTAGGGTCTGGAACACAGTGCCTGAGAGTGTGCGATAGGCCAGATTAATCCAGGGGTTAGTGTCTGGAACACAGTGTCTGAGGGTGTGGGTTTGGCCGGATTAATCCAGGTGTTTGGGTCTGGAATACAGTGCCTGAGAGTGTGGGATAGGCTGAAATGATTCAGGATTAAGGGTCTGTAAAACAGTGTCTGAGGATGTGGATTTGGCTGGATTAATCGAAGGCTTCGGGTCTGGAACACAGTGCCTGCGTGTGTGGGATTGGCTGGATTAATCCAGGTGTTAGGGTCAGGAACACAGTGTCTGAGAATGTGGGTTAGGCCGGATTCATCCAGGGGTTATGGTTTGGAACACAGTGTCTGAGAGTGTGGGATGGGCCGGATTAATCCAGGGGTTAGGGTCAGGAACACAGTGTCTGAGAATATGGGTTAGACCGGCTTAATCCAGGGGTTAGGCTCTGGAACACAGTGCTTGAGAATGTGGGATAGGCCGGATTAATCCACGGGTTAGGTTTTGGAACACACTGCCTGAGAGTGTGGGGGAGGCTGGATTAATCCAGGGGCTAGGGTGTGGAACAAAGTGCCTGAGAGTGTAGGATAGGCCGGATTTATCCACGGTTAGGGTCTGGAACACAGTGCCTGAGAGTGTGCGATAGGCCGGATTAATCCAGGGGTTAGTGTCTGGAACACAGTGTCTGAGGGTGTGGGTTTGGCTGGATTAATCCAGGGGTTAGGGTCTGGAACACAGTGTCCGAGAGTATGGGATAGGGCAGATTAATCCAGGGGTTTTGGTCTGGAATACAATTTCTGAGAGTGTGGGATAGGCCAGATTAATGCAGGGTTTAGGGTCTGGAACACAGTGCCTGAGAGATTGGGGTCGGCCGGATTAATCCAGGGGTTAGCATCTGGAACACAGTGTCTGAGAGTGTGGGATAGGCTGAAATAACCAGGGTTAAGGGTCTGTAAAACAGTGTCTGAGGGTGTGGGTTTGGCTGGATTAATCGAAAGCTTCGGGTCTAGAACACAGTGCCTGAGAGTGTGGGATAGGCTGGATTAATCCAGGGGTTTTGGTCTGGAATACAGTTTCTGAGAGTGTGGAATGGGCCAGATTAATGCAGGGTTTACGGTCTGAAAGAGAGTGCCTGAGCGTCAGGGATAGGCCAGATTAATCCAGGGGTTATGGGTGGAACACAGTGCCTGAGAGAGTGGGATAGGCCGGACTAATCCAGGGGTTAGGGTCTGGAACACAGTGTCTGTGAATGTGGTTTAGGCCGGATTCATCCAGGGGTTAGGGTTTGGAACACAGTGTCTGAGAGTGTGGGGTAGGCCGGATTAATCCAGGGGTTATGGTCTGGAACACAGTGCTTGAGAATGTGGGATAGGCCGGAGTAATTCACGGGTTAGGTTTTGGAACACACTGCCTGAGAGTGTGGGGGATGCTGGATTAATCCAGGGGTTAGTGTCTGGAACACAGTGTCTGAGAGTATGGAATAGGGCGGATTAATCCAGGCGTTTTGGTCTGTTATACAGTTCCTGAGAGTGTGCGATAGGCCAGATTAACCCAGGGGTTAGGGTCTGGAACACAGTGCCTGAGAGTGTGCGATAGGCCAGATTAATCCAGGGGTTAGTGTCTGGAACACAGTGTCTGAGGGTGTGGGTTTGGCCGGATTAATCCAGGTGTTTGGGTCTGGAATACAGTGCCTGAGAGTGTGGGATAGGCCGGATTAATCCAGGGGTTACGTTCTGGAACACAATGCCTGAGAGTGTGGGATAGGCTGGATTAATCCGGGGGTTAGGGTCTGGAACAGAGTGCCTGATAGTATGGGATAGGCCGGATTAATCCAGAGGTTAGGGTGTGGAACACAGTGTCTGAGACTGTGGGATAGGCCGGTCAATGCAGGGGTTAGTGTCTGGAATGCAGTGCCTGAGAGTGTGCGATAGGCCAGATTAATCCAGGGGTTAGTGTCTGGAACACCGTGTCTGAGGGTGTGGGTTTGGCCGGATTAATCCAGGTGTTAGGGTCTGGAATACAGTGCCTCTGAGTGTGGGATAGGCCAGATTAATCCAGGGGTTACGTTCTGGAACACAGTGTTTGAGAGTGTGGGGTAGGCCCGGTTAATCCAGGTTAGGCCGGATTAATCCAAGGGTTAGGGTCTGGAACACAGTGTCTGAGAGTATGGAATAGGGCGGATTAATCCAGGGCTTAGAATCTGAAACACAGTGTCTGAGAGTGTGGGATAGGCTGAAATAACCAAGGTTAGGGGTCTGTAAAACAGTGTCTGAGGGTGTGAGTTTGGCTGGATTAATCAAAGGCTTCGGGTCTGGAACACAGTGCCTGAGAGTGTGGGATAGGCCAGATTAATCCAGGGGAACAAAGTGCCGGAGAGCGTGGGATAGACCAGATTAATTCAAGGATTTAGGGTCTGGAACACAGTGCCTGAGAGTGTGGGATAGGCTGGATTAATCCAGGGGTTTTCGTCTGGAATACAGTTTCTGAGAGTGTGGGATGGGCCAGATTAATGCAGGGTTTAGGATCTGAAAGAGAGTGCCTGAGAGTCAGGGATAGGCCAGCTTAATCCAGGGGTTATGGCCTGGAACACCGTGCCTGAGAGAGTGCGATAGGCCGGACTAATCCAGGGGTTAGGGTCTGGAACACAGTGTCTGTGAATGTGGGTTAGGCCGGATTAATCCAGGGGTTAGGGTTTGGAACACAGTGTCTGAGAGTGTGGGATGGGCCAGATTAATGCAGGGTTTCGGGTCTGAAAGAGAGTGCCTGAGAGTCAGGGATAGGCCAGATTAATCCAGAAGTTAGGGTCTGGAATACAGTGCCTGAGAGTGTGGGGTTGGACTTGTTGATCCAGGGGTTAGTTTCTGGAACACAGTTTTTGAGAGTGTGGGATAGGCCAGATTAATCCAGTGGTTTTTGTCTGGAATACAGTTTCTGAGAGTGTGGGATGGGCCAGATTAATGCAGGGATTAGGGTCTGAAAGAGAGTGCCTGAGAGTCAGGGATAGGCCAGATTAATCTAGGGGTTATGGCCTGGAACACAGTGCCTGAGAGTGTGGGATAGGCCGGATTAATCCAGGGGTTAGGGTCTATAACACAGTGCCTGAGAGAGTGGGATAAGCCGGTCAATCCAGGGGTTAGTGTCTGGAACGCTGTGCCTGAGAGTGCGGGATAGGGCGGATTAATCCAGGGGTTTTGGTCTGGAATACAGTTTCTGAGAGTGTGGGATAGGCCAGAGTAATGCAGGGTTTAGTGTCTGAAAGAGAGTGCCTGAGAGTCAGGGATAGGCCAGATTAATCCAGGGGTTATGGCCTGGAACACAGTGCCTGAGAGAGTGGGATAGGCCAGATTAATCCAGGGGTTAGGGTCTGGAACACAGTGTCTGAGAATGTGGGTTAGGCCGGATTAATCCATGGATTATGTTCTGGAACACACTGCCTGAGAATGTGGGGTAGGCCGAATTAATCCAGGGGTTAGGGTCTGGAACACAGTGCCTGAGAGTGTGGGGGAGGCCCGGTTAATCCAGGTTAGGCCGGATTAATCCAAGGGTTAGGGTCTGGAACACAGTGTCTGAGAGTATGGAATAGGGCGGATTAATCCAGGGGTTTTGGTCTGGAATACAGTTTCTGAGAGTGTGGGATGGGCCAGATTAATGCAGGGTTTAGGGTGTGAAACAGAGTGGCTGAGAGTCAGGGAGAGGCAAGATTAATCCAGGGGTTATGGCCTGGAACACAGCACCTGAGAGAGTGGGATAGGCCGGATTAATCCAGGGGTTAGGGTCTGGAACACAGTGTCTGAGAGAGTGGGATAGGCCGGATTAATCCAAGGGTTAGGATCTGGAACACAGTGTCTGAGAGTGTGGGTTAGGCCGGATTAATCCAAGGGTAGGGTCTGGAACACAGTGTCTAAGGAGGTGGGTTAGGCCGAATTAATCCAGGGGTTAGGCTCTGGAACACAGTGCCTGAGAGTGTGCGGGAGGCTGAATTAATGCAGGTATGATGGTCTGGAACACCGTGCCTTAGAGATTGGGGTAGGCCGGATTAATCCAGGGGTTAGGATCTGGAACACAGTGCCTGAGAGTGTGGGGGATGCTGGATTAATCCAGGGGTTAGGGTGTGCAACAAAGTGCCGGAGAGCGTGGGATAGACCAGATTAATTCAAGGATTTAGGGACCGGAACACAGTGCCTGAGAGAGTGGGATAGGCCGGATTACTCCAGGGGTTAGAATCTGAAACACAGTGTCTGAGAGTGTGGGATCGGCTGAAATAACCAAGGTTAGGGGTCTGTAAAACAGTGTCTGAGGGTGTGGGTTTGGCTGGATTAATCGAAGGCTTCGGGTCTGGAACAGTGCCTGAGAGTGTGGGATAGTCTGGATTAATCCAGGGGTTTTGGTCTGGAATACAGTTTCTGAGAGTGTGGGATGGGCCAAATTAATGCAGGGTTTAGGGTCTGAAAGAGAGTGCCTGAGAGTCAGGGATAGGCCAGATTAATCCTGGGGTTATGGCCTGGAACATAGTGCCTGAGAGTGGGATAAGCCGGACTAATCCAGGGGTTAGGGTCTGGAACACAGTGTCTGTGAATGTGGGTTAGGCCGGATTCATCCAGGGGTTAGGGTTTGGAACACAGTGTCTGAGAGTGTGGGATAGGCCGGAGAAATCCAGGAGTTAGGGTCTGGAATACAGTGCCTGAGAGTGTGGGGAAGGACTTGTTGATCCAGGGGTTAGTTTCTGGAACACAGTTTTTGAGAGTGTGGGATAGGCCAGATTAATCCAGGGGTTTTGGTCTGGAATACAGTTTCTGAGAGTGTGGGATGGGCCAGATTAATGCAGGGTTTAGGGTCTGAAAGAGAGTGCCTGAGAGTCAGGGATAGGCCAGATTAATCTAGGGGTTATGGCCTGGAACACAGTGTCTGAGAGAGTGGGATAGGTCGGATTAATCCAGGGGTTAGGGTCTGGAACACAGTGCCTGAGAGAGTGGGATAAGCCGGTCAATCCAGGGGTTAGGGTCTGGAACACAGTGTCTGAGAATGTGGGTTAGGCCGGATAAATCCATGGATTATGTTCCGGAACACACTGCCTGAGAATGTGGGGGAGGCTGGATTAATCCAGGTGTTAGGGTCTGGAACACTGCCTGAGAGTGTGGGGTAGGCCGGATTAATCCAGGGGTTAGGGTCTGGAACACAGTGCCTGAGAGTGTGGGATTGGCTGGATTAATCCAGGTGTTAGGGTCTGGAACACAGTGCCTGAGAGTGTGGGATAGACTGGATTAATCCAGGGGTTAGGGTCTGGAACACAGTGTCTGAGAGTGTGGGATAGGCTGAAATAACCAGGGTTAAGGGTCTTTGTAAAACAGTGTCTGAGGGTGTGGGTTTGGCTGGATTAATCGAAGGCTTCGGGTCTGGAACACAGTGCCTGAGAGTGTGGGATAGGCTGGATTAATCCAGGGGTTTTGGTCTGGAATACAGTTTCTGAGAGTGTGGGATGGGCCAGACTAATGCAGGGTTTAGGGTCTGAAAGAGAGTGCCTGAGAGTCAGGGATAGGCCAGATTAATCCAGGGGTTATGGCCTGGAACACAGTGCCTGAGAGAGTGGGTTAGGCCAGACTAATCCAGGGGTTAGGGTCTGGAACACAGTGTCGGAGAGTGCGGGGTAGGCCGGATTAATCCAGGGGTTAGGGTCTGGAACACAGTGCTTGAGAATGTGGGATAGGCCGGAGTAATCCACGGGTTAGGTTTTGGAACACACTGCCTGAGAGTGTGGGCGATGCTGGATTAATCCAGGGGTTAGGGTGTGGAACAAAGTGCCTAAACGTGTGGGATAGGCCAGAATAATCCAGGGGTTAGTGTCTGGAACACAGTGTCTGAGAGTATGGAATAGGGCGGATTAATCCAGGCGTTTTGGTCTGTAATACAGTTTCTGAGAGTGTGGGATAGGCCAGATTATTCCAGGCGTTACGGTCAGGAACACACTGCCTGAGAGTGTGCGATACGCCAGATTAATCCAGGGGTTAGTGTCTGGAACACAGTGCCTGAGAGTGTGCGATAGGCCAGATTAATCCAGGGGTTAGTGTCTTGAACACAGTGTCTGAGGGTGTGGGTTTGGCCGGATTAATCCAGGTGTTAGGGTCTGGAATAGAGTGCCTGAGAGTGTGGGATAGGCCGGATTAATCCAGGGGTTACGTTCTGAAACACAGTGCCTGAGAGTGTGGGGTAGGCCCGGTTAATCCAGGGGTTAGTGTCTGGAAGACAGTGTCTGAGAGTATGGAATAGGGCGGATTAATTCAGGGGTTTTGGGTCTGGAATACAGTTTCTGAGAGTGTGGGATGGGCCAGATTAATGCAGGGTTTAGGGTGTGAAACAGAGTGGCTGAGAGTCAGGGAGAGGCAAAATTAATCCCGGGGTTATGGCCTGGAACACAGTGCCTGAGAGAGTGGGATAGGCCGGATTTATCCAGGGGTTAGTGTCTGGAACACAGTTTCTGAGAGTGTGGGATAGGCCGCATTAATCCAAGGGTTAGGGTCTGGAACACAGTGTCTGAGAGTGTGGGTTAGGCCAGATTAATCCAAGGGTTAGGGTCTGGAACACAGTGTCTAAGGAGGTGGGTTAGGCCGAATTAATCCAGGGTTTAGGCTCTGGAACACAGTGCCTGAGAGTGTGCGGGAGGCTGAATTAATGCAGGTATGATGGTCTGGAACACAGTGCCTTATAGATTGGGGTAGGCCAGATTAATCCAGGGGTTAGGATCTGGAACACAGTGCCTGAGAGTGTGGGATAGGCCGCATTAATCCAGGGGTTAGGATCTGGAACACAGTGCCTGAGAGTTTGGGATAGGCCGGATTAATCCAGGGGTTTTAGTCTGGAATACAGTTTCTGAGAGTGCGGGATAGGCCAGAGTAATGCAGGGTTTAGGGTCTGAAAGAGACTGCCTGAGAGTCAGGGATAGACCAGATTAATCCAGGGGTTATGGCCTGGAACACAGTGCCTGAGAGAGTGGGATAGGCCAGATTATTCCAGGGGTTAGGGTCTGGAACACAGTGTCTGAGAGAGTGGGATAGGCCAGATTATTCCAGGGGTTAGGGTCTGGAACACAGTGTCTGAGAATGTGGGTTAGGCCGGATTAATCCATGGATTATGTTCTGGAACACACTGCCTGAGAATGTGGGGGAGGCTGGATTAATCCAGGTGTTAGGGTCTGGAACACTGCCTGAGAGTGTGGGGTAGGCTGGATTAATCCAGGGGTAAGGGTCTGGAACACAGTGCCTGAGAGTGTGGGATATACTGGATTAATCCAGGGGTTAGGGTCTGGAACACAGTGCCTGAGAGTGTGGGGTAGGCCAGATTAATCCAGGGGTTAGGGTCTGGAACACAGTGCCTGAGAGTGTGGGATTGGCTGGATTAATCCAGGTGTTAGGGACTGGAACACAGTGCCTGAGAGTGTGGGATAGACTGGATTAATCCAGGGGTTAGGGTCTGGAACACAGTGCCTGAGAGTGTGGGGTAGGCCAGATTAATCCAGGGGTGAGGGTCTGGAACACAGTGCCTGAGAGAGTGGGATAGGCCGGATTAATCCAAGGGTTAGGATCTGGAACACTGTGTCTGAGAGTGTGGGTTAGGCCGGATTAATCCAAGGGTTCGGGTCTGGAACACAGTGTCTAAGGAGGTGGGTTAGGCCGAATTAATCCAGGGGTTAGGCTCTGGAACACAGTGCCTGAGAGTGTGCGGGAGGCTGAATTAATGCAGGTATGATGGTCTGGAACACAGTGCCTCAGAGATTGGGGTAGGCCGGATTAATCCAGGGGTTAGAATCTGGAACACAGTGTCTGAGAGTGTGCGATAGGCCGGATAAATCCAGGGGTTAGGATCTGGAACACAGTGCCTGAGAGTGTGGGGGAGGCTGGATTAATCCAGGGGTTAGGGTGTGGAACAAAGTGCCGGAGCGCGTGGGATAGACCAGATTAATTCAAGGATTTAGGGTCTGGAACACAGTTCCTGAGAGAGTGGGATAGGCCAGATTACTCCAGGGCTTAGAATCTGAAACACAGTGTCTGAGAGTGTGGGATAGGCTGAAATAACCAAGGTTAGGGGTCTGTAAAACAGTGTCTGAGGGTGTGAGTTTGGCTGGATTAATCGAAGGCTTCGGGTCTGGAACACAGTGCCTGAGAGTGTGGGATTGGCTGGATTAATCCAGGTGTTAGGGACTGGAACACAGTGCCTGAGAGTGTGGGATAGGCTGAAATAACCAGGGTTAAGGGTCTTTGTAAAACAGTGTCTGAGGGTGTGGGTTTGGCTGGATTAATCGAAGGCTTTGGGTCTGGAACAGTGCCTGAGAGTGTGGGATAGGCAGGATTAATCCAGGGGTTTTGGTCAGGAATACAGTTTCTGAGAGTTTGGGATGGGCCAGATTAATGCAGGGTTTAGGGTCTGAAAGAGAGTGCCTGAGAGTCAGGGATAGGCCAGATTAATCCAGGGGTTATGGCCTGGAACACAGTGCCTGAGAGAGTGGGATAGGCCGGACTAATCCAGGGGTTAGGATCTGGAACACAGTGTCTGTGAATGTGGGTTAGGCCGGATTCATCCAGGGGTTAGGGTTTGGAACACAGTGTCTGAGAGTGTGGGATAGGCCGGATTAATCCAGGGGTTAGGGTCTGGAACACAGTGCTTGAGAATGTGGGATAGGCCGGAGTAATCCACGGGTTAGGTTTTGGAACACACTGCCTGAGAGTGTGGGGGATGCTGGATTAATCCAGGGGTTAGGGTGTGGAACAAAGTGCCTAACCGTGTGGGATAGGCCAGAATAATCCAGGGGTTAGTGTCTGGAACACAGTGCCTGAGAGTGTGCGATAGGCCAGATTAATCCAGGGGTTAGTGTCTGGAACACAGTGTGTGAGGGTGTGGGTTTGGCCGGATTAATCCAGGTGTTAGGGTCTGGAATACAGTGCCTGAGAGTGTGGGATAGGCCGGATTAATCCAGGGGTTACGTTCTGAAACACAGTGCCTGAGAGTGTGGGGTAGGCCCGGTTAATCCAGGGGTTAGTGTCTGGAAGACAGTGTCTGAGAGTATGGAATAGGGCGGATTAATCCAGGGGTTTTGGGTCTGGAACACAGTTTCTGAGATTGTGGGATGGGCCAGATTAATGCAGGGTTTAGGGTGTGAAACAGAGTGGCTGAGAGTCAGGGAGAGGCAAGATTAATCCCGGGGTTATGGCCTGGAACACAGTGCCTGAGAGAGTGGGATAGGCCGGATTTATCCAGGCGTTAGTGTCTGGAACACAGTGTCTGAGAGAGTGGGATAGGCCGCATTAATCCAAGGGTTAGGGTCTGGAACACAGTGTCTGAGAGTGTGGGTTAGGCCAGATTAATCCAAGGGTTAGGGTCTGGAACACAGTGACTAAGGAGGTGGGTTAGGCCAAATTAATCCAGGGTTTAGGCTCTGGAACACAGTGCCTGAGAGTGTGCGGGAGGCTGACTTAATGCAGGTATCATGGTCTGGAACACAGTGCCTTATAGATTGGGGTAGGCCAGATTAATCCAGGGGTTAGAATCTGGAACACAGTGCCTGAGAGTGTGGGATAGGCCGCATTAATCCAGGGGTTAGGATCTGGAACACAGTGCCTGAGAGTGTGGGATAGGCCGGATTAATCCAGGGTTTCGGGTGTGGAACAAAGTGCCGGAGAGCGTGGGATAGACCAGATTAATTCAAGGATTTAGGGTCTGGAACACAGTGCCTGAGAGAGTGGGATAGGCCGGATTACTCCATGGCTTAGAATCTGGAACACAGTGTCTGAGAGTGTGGGATAGGCTGAAATAACCAGGGTTAAGGGTCTGTAAAACAGTGTCTGAGGGTGTGGGTTTGGCTGGATTAATCGAAGGCTTCGGGTCTGGAACACGGTGCCTGAGAGTGTGGGATAGGCCAGATTAATCCAGGGGTTAGGGTCTGGAACACAGTGCCTGAGAGAGTGGGATAGGCCGGACTAATCCAGGGGTTAGGGACTGGAACACAGTGTCTGTGAATGTGGGTTAGGTCGGATTCATCCAGGGGTTAGGGTTTGGAACACAGTGTCTGAGAGTGTGGGATAGGCCAGATTAATCCAGGGGTTAGGGTCTGGAACACAGTGTCTGTGAATGTGGGTTAGGCCGGATTCATCCAGGGGTTAGGGTTTGGAACACAGTGTCTGAGAGTGTGGGATAGGCCGGAGTAATCCACGGGTTAGGTTTTGGAACACACTGCCTGAGAGTGTGGGGGATGCTGAATTAATCCAGGGGTTAGGGTGTGGAACAAAGTGCCTTAAAGTGTGGGATAGGCCAGAATAATCCAGGGGTTAGTGTCTGGAACACAGTGTCTGAGAGTATGGAATAGGGCGGATTAATCCAGGCGTTTTGGTCTGTAATACAGTTTCTGAGAGTGTGCGATAGGACAGATTAATCCAGGGGTTAGTGTCTGGAACACAGTGCCTGAGAGTGTGGGATAGGCCAGATTAATCCAGGGGTTAGTGTCTGGAACACAGTGTCTGAGGGTGTGGGTTTGGCGGGATTAATCCAGGTGTTAGGGTCTGGAATACAGTGCCTGAGAGTGTGGAATAGGCCGGATTAATCCAGGGGTTACGTTCTGGAACACAGTGCCTGAGAGTGTGGGTTAGGCCCGGTTAATCCAAGGGTTAGTGTCTGGAACACAGTGTCTGAGAGTATGGAATAGGGCGGATTAATCCAGGGGTTTTGGGTCTGGAATACAGTTTCTGAGAGTGTGGGATGGGCCAGATTAATGCAGGGTTTAGGGTCTGAAAGAGAGTGCCTGAGAGTCAGGCATCGGCCAGATTAATCTAGGGGTTATGGCCTGGAACACTGTGCCTGAGAGAGTGGGATAGGCCAGATTAATCTAGGGGTTAGGGTCTGGAACACAGTGCCTGAGAGAGTGGGATAAAACGGTCAATCCAGGGGTTAGTGTCTGGAACGCTGCGCCTGAGAGTGCGGGATAGGGCGGATTAATCCAGGGGTTTTGGTCTGGAATACACTGCCTGAGAATGTGGGGGAGGCTGGATTAATCCAGGGGTTAAGGTGTGGAACAAAGTGCCTGAGAGTGTGGGATAGACCAAATTAATTCAAGGATTTAGGGTCTGGAACACAGTGCCTGAGAGTGCGGGATAGGGCGGATTAATCCAGGGGTTTTGGTCTGGAATACAGTTTCTGAGAGTGTGGGATAGGCCAGATTAATGCAGGGTTTAGGGTCTGAAACAGAGTGGCTGAGAGTCAGGGATAAACCAGATTAATCCAGAAGTTAGGGTGTGGAACAAAGTGCCTGAGAGCGTGGGATAGATCAGATTAATTCAAGGATTTAGGGTCTGGAGCACAGTGCCTGAGAGAGTGGGATAGGCCGGATTAAAACAGGGGTTAGAATCTGGAACACAGTGTCTGAGAGTGTGGGATAGGTTGAAATAATCCAGGGTTAAGGGTCTGTAAAACAGTGTCTGAGGGTGTGGGTTTGGCTGGATTAATCCAGGGGTTAGGGTCTGGAACACAGTGCCTGAGCGTGTGGGATAGGCTGGTTTAATCCAGGGGTTAGGGTCTGGAACACAGTGTCTGAGAATGTCGGTTAGGCCGGATTCATCCAGGCGTTAGGGTTTGGAACACAGTGTCTGAGAGTGTGGGATGGGCCGGATTAATCCAGGGGTTAGGGTCAGGAACCTGGAGCCTGAGAGTGTGGGGTAGGCCGGATTAATCTAGGGGTTAGTGTCTGGAAAACAGTGTCTGAGGGTGTGGGTTTGGCTGGATTAATCCAGGGGTTAGGGTCTGGAACACAGTATCTGAGAGTGTGCGATAGGCCAGATTAATCCAGGGGTTAGTGTCTGGAACACAGTGTCTGAGGATGTGGGTTTGGCTGGATTAATCCAGGGGTTACGGTCTGGAACACAGTATCTGAGAGTGTGCGATAGGCCGGATTAATCCAAGGGTTAGGGTTTGGAACACAGTGTCTGAGAGTATGGGATAGGGCAGATTAATCCAGGGGTTTTGGTCTGGAATACAGTTTCTGAGAGTGTGGGATAGGCCAGATTAATGCAGGGTTTAGGGTCTGAAACAGAGTGGCTGAGAGTCAGGGATAAACCAGATTAATCCAGGGGTTAGGGTGTGGAACAAAGTGCCTGAGAGCGTGGGATAGACCAGATTAATTCAAGGATTTAGGGTCTGGAGCACAGTGCCTGGGAGAGTGGGATAGGCCGGATTAATCCAGGGGTTAGAATCTGGAACAGAGTGCCTGAGAGTGTGGGATAGGCTGAAATAATCCAGGGTTAAGGGTCTGTGAAACAGTGTCTGAGGGTGTGGGATAGACTGGATAAATCCCAGTGTTAGGGTCTGGAACACAGTGTCTGAGAGAGTGGGGTAGGCCGGATTCATCCAGGGGTTAGGGTCTGGAACACAGTGTCTGATAGTGCGGGATAGGGCGGATTAATCCAGGTGTTATGGTCTGGAACACAGTGTCTAAGAATGTGGGTTAGGCGGATTAATCCAGGGATTATGCTCTGGAACACAGTGCCTGAGAGTGTGCGGGATGCCAAATTAATTCAGGTGTTAGGGTTTGGAACACAGTGCCTTAGAGATTGGTATAGGCCGGATTAATCCAGGGGTTAGGGTTTGGAACACAGTGTCTGAGACTGTGGGATAGGCCGGGTCAATCCAGGGGTTAGTGTCTGGAACGCAATGCCTGAGAGTGCGGGATATGGTGGATTAATCCAGTTGTTAGGGTCTGGAACACAGTGTCAGAAAGTGTGGGATAGGCCGGATTAATCCAGTGGTTCGGTTCTGGAATACTGTGTCTGAGAGTGTACGATAGGCCGGGTCAATCCAGGGTTTATTGTCGGGAATACAGAATCTGAGAGAATGGTTGTGGTCCGTTTAATACAGGGGTTAGTGTCTGGAACACAGTGTCAGAGAGTGTGGGATAGGCTGAATTAATCCAGGGTTTAGGGTCTGTAAAACAGTGTCTGAGGGTGTGGGTTGAGCTGGATTAATCCAGGGGTTACGTTCTGGAATACAGTGCCTGAGAGCGTGGGATTGGCCGGGTCAATCCAGGGGTTAGGGTCTGGAACGCAGTGCCTGAGAGTGTGGGATTGGTAGGATTAATCCAGGGGTTCGGGTCTGGAACACAGTGCTTGAGAGAGTGCGGGAGGCCGAATTAATTCAGGTGTTCGGGTCTGGAATACAGTGTCTGAGAGCGCGGGATTGGCCCGGTCATTCCAGGGGTTTTGGTCTGGAATGCAGTGCCTGAGAGTGTGGGATTGGCCGGATTAATCCAGGGGTTAGGGTCTGGAACACAGTGCCTGAGAGCGTGGGATTGGCCGGATTAATCCAGGGGTTAGGGTCTGGAACACAGTGCCTGAGAGCGTGGGATTGGCCCGGTCAATCCAGGGGTTTTGGTCTGGAACGCAGTGCCTGAGAGTGTGGGATTGGTAGGATTAATCCAGAGGTTAGGGTCTGGAGCATAGTGTCTGAGAATGTGGGTTTGGCCGGCTTAATCCAGTGGTTCGGCTCTGGAACACACTGCCTGAGAGTGTGGGGGAGGCCGGATTAATCCAGGGGTTAGTGTCTGGAACACAGTGTCTGAGGTTGTGGGTTTGGCTGGATTAATCGAAGGTTTAGGGTCAGGAACAAACTGCCTGAGAATGTGGCGTAGGCCCGGTTAATCCAGGGGTTATGGCGTGGAACACAGTGCCTGAGAGTGTGGGGGAGGCCGGATTAATCCAGGGGTTAGGGTCTGGAACACAGTGCCTGATAATGTGGGTTAGGCCGGCTGAATCCAGGGGTTAGGGTCTGGAACACAGTGTCTCAGAATGTGGGTTAGGCTGGATTAATCCAAGGGTTAGGGTCTGGAACGCAGTGCCTGAGAGTGTGGGATTGGTAGGATTAATCCAGAGGTTAGGGTCTGGAACACAGTGCCTGAGAATGTGGGTTTGGCCGGCTTAATCCAGGGGTTAGGCTCTGGAACACACTGCCTGAGAGTGTGGGGGAGGCCGGATAAATCCAGGGGTTAGTGTCTGGAACACAGTGTCTGAGGTTGTGGGTTTGGCTGGATTAATCGAAGGTTTAGGGTCAGGAACACACTGCCTGAGAATGTGGTGTAGGCCCGATTAATCCAGGGGTTATGGCGTGGAACACAGTGCCTGAGAGTGTGGGGGAGGCCAGATTAATCCAGGGATTAGGGTCTGGAACACAGTGCCTGAGAATGTGGGTTAGGCCGGCATAATCCAGGGGTTAGGGTCTGGAACAGAGTGTCTCAGAATGTGGGTGAGGCCGGATTAATCCAAGGGTTAGGGTCTGGAACACAGTGCCTGAGAGAGTGGGTTAGGCCGGATTAATCCAGGGATTAGGGTCTGGAACACAGTGCCTGAGAGTGTGCTGGATGCTGAATTAATTAAGGTATGAGGGTCTGGAACACAGTGCCTGAGAGATTGGGATAGGACGGATTAATTCAGGGGTTAGGGTCTGGAACACAGTGCGTGAGAATGTGGGGGAGGCTGGAATAATCCAGGGGTTAGGGTGTGGAACACAGTGCCTGAGAGCGTGGGAAAGACCAGATTAATTCAAGGATTTAGGGTCTGGAACACAGTGTCTGAGAGTGTGGGATCGGCCGGATTAATGCAGGGGTTACGTTCTGGAACACAGTGCCTGAGAGTGTGGGTTAGGCCGGATTAATCCAGGGGTTACGTTCTGGAACACAGTGCCTGAGAGTGTGGGTTCGGCCGGATTAATCCAGGTGTTAGGGTCTGGAACACAGTGCCTGAGAGTGTGGGATAGGCCGGATTAATCCAGGGGTTACGTTCTGGAACACAGTGCCTGAGAGTGTGGGTTAGGCCGGATTAATCCAGGGGTTAGTGTCTGGAACACAGTGTCTGAGAGTGTGGGATAGGCCGGATTAATCCAGGGGTTAGGGTCTGAAACACAGTGCCTGAGCGCGTGGGACAGGCCGGAATAATACAGGGGTTAGGGTCTGGAACACAGTGTCTGAGACTGTGGGATAGGCCGGGTCAATCCAGGGGTTAGTGTCTGGAACGCAGTGCCTGAGAGTGCGGGATAGGGTGGATTAATCCAGGTGTTAGGGTCTGGAACACAGTGTCTGAGAGTGTGGGATAGGCCGGATTAATCCAGTGGTTCGTTTCTGGAATACTGTGTCTGAGAGTGTACGATAGGCCGGGTCAATCCTGGGTTTATTGTCGGGAATACAGTATCTGAGAGAATGGTGGTGGTCGGTTTAATACAGGGGTTAGTGTCTGGAACACAGTGTCAGAGAGTGTGGGAGAGGCTGAATTAATCCAGGGTTTAGGGTCAGTAAAACAGTGTCTGAGGGTGTGGGTTTGGCTGGATTAATCCAGGGGTTACGTTCTGGAATACAGTGCCTGAGAGCGTGGCATTGGCCCGGTCAATCCAGCGGTTTTGGTCTGGAACGCAGTGCCTAAGAGTGTGGGATTGGTAGGATTAATCCAGGGGTTAGGGTCTGGAACACAGTGCCTGAGAGCGTGGGATTGGCCGGATTAATCCAGGGGTTAGGGTCTGGAACACAGTGCCTGAGAATGTGGGATTGGCCCGGTCAATCCAGGGGTTTTGGTCTGGAACGCAGTGCATGAGAGTGTGGGATTGGTAGAATTAATCCAGGGGTTCGGGTCCGGAAAACAGTGCCTGAGAGAGTGCGGGAGGTTGAATTAATTCAGGTGTTAGGGTCTGGAATACAGTGCCTGAGAGCGTGGGATTTGCCCGGTCATTCCAGGGGTTTTGGTCTGGAACGCAGTGCCTGAGAGTGTGAGATTGGTAGGATTAATCCAGGGGTTAGGGTCTGGAACACAGTGCCTGAGAGCGTGGGATTGGCCGGATTAATCCAGGGGTTAGGGTCTAGAACACAGTGCCTGAGAGCGTGGGATTGGCCCGGTCAATCCAGGGGTTTTGGTCTGGAACGCAGTGCGTGAGAGTGTGGGATTGGTAGGATTAATCCAGAGGTTAGGGTCTGGAGCATAGTGTCTGAGAATGTGGGTTTGGCCGGCTTAATCCAGGGGTTAGGCTCTGGAACACACTGCCTGAGAGTGTGGGGGAGGCCGGATTAATCCAGGGGTTAGTGTCTGGAACACAGTGTCTGAGGTTGTGGGTTTGGCTGGATTAATCGAAGGTTTAGGGTCAGGAACACACTGCCTGAGAATGTGGGGTAGGCCCGGTTAATCCAGGGGTTATGGCGTGGAACACAGTGCCTGAGAGTGTGGGGGAGGCCAGATTAATCCAGGGGTTAGGGTCTGGAACACAGTGCCTGAGAATGTGGGTTCGGCCAGCATAATCCAAGGGTTAGGGTCTGGAACACAGTGCCTGAGAGTGTGCTGGATGCTGAATTAATTAAGGTATGAGGGTCTGGAACACAGTGTCTGAGAGATTCGGATAGGCCGGATTAATTCAGTGGTTAGGGTCTGGAACACAGTGCCTGAGAATGTGGGGGAGGCTGGAATAATCCAGGGGTTAGGGTCTGGAACAAAGTGCCTGAGAGCGTGGGAAAGACCAGATTAATTCAAGGATTTAGGGTCTGGAACACAGTGCCTGAGAGAGTGGGATAGGCCGGATTAATCCCGGGGTGAGGGTCTGGAACACAGTGCCTGAGAGTATGGGATAGGGCAGATTAATCCAGGTGTTTTGGTCTGGAATACAGTTTCTGAGAGTGTGGGATAGGCCAGATTAATGCAGGGTTTAGTGTCTGAAACAGAGTGGCTGAGAGTCAGGGATAAACCAGATTAATCCAGGGGTTAGGGTCTGGAACACAGTGCCTGAGAGCGTGGGATAGACCAGATTAATTCAAGGATTTAGGGTCTGTAAAACAGTGTCTGAGAGAGTGGGTTTGGCTGGATTATACCAGGGGTTAGAATCTGGGACACAGTGCCTGAGAGAATGGGGTAGGCCGGATTAATCCAAGGGTTAGGGTCTGGAACACAGTGCCTGAGAGTGTGGGGTAGGCCGGATTAATCCAGGGGTTAGGGTCTGGAACACAGTGTCTGAGAGAGTGGGGTAGGCCGGATTAATCCAGGGGTTAGGGTCTGGAATACAGTGTCTGAGACTGTGGGATATGTCGGTCATTCCAGGGGTTAGTGTCTGGAATGCAGTGCCTGATAGTGCGGGATAGGGCGGATTAATCCAGGTGTTAGGGTCTGGAGCACAGTGTCTAAGAATGTGGGTTAGGCGGATTAATCCAGGGGTTATGCTCTGGAACACAGTGCCTGAGAGTGTGCGGGATGCTAAATTAATTCAGTTGTTCGGGTTTGGAACACAGCGCCTTCGAGATTGGGATAGGCCGGATTAATCCAGGGGTTAGGGTCTGAAACACTGTGCCTGAGCGCGTGGTATACGCCGGGTCAATCCAGGGGTTAGTGTCTGGAACGCAGTGCCTGAGAGTGCGGGATAGGGTGGATTAATCCAGGTGTTAGGGTCTGGAACACAATGTCTGAGAGTGTGGGATCGGCCTGATTAATCCAGTGGTTCGGTTCAGGAATACTGTGTCTGAGAGTGTACGATAGGCCGGGTCAATCCAGGGTTTATTGTCGGGAATACAGTGTCTGAGAGAATGGTAGTGGTCAGTTTAATACAGGGGTTAGAGTCTGGAACACAGTGTCAGAGAGTGTGGGATAGGCTGAATTAATCCAGGGGTTACGTTCTGGAATACATGCCTGAGAGCGTGGGATTGGCCTGGTCATTCCAGGGGTTTTGGTCTGGAACGCAGTGCCTGAGAGTGTGGGATTGGTAGGATTAATCCAGGGGTTAGGGTCTGGAACACAGTGCCTGAGAGCGTGGGATTGGCCGGATTAATCCAGGGGTTAGGGTCTGGAACACAGTGCCTGAGAGTGTGGGATTGGCCCGGTCAATCCAGGGGTTTTGGTCTGGAACGCAGTGCCTGAGAGTGTGGGATTGGTAGGATTAATCCAGAGGTTAGGATCTGGAACACAGTGTCTGAGAATGTGGGTTTGGCCGGCTTAATCCAGGGGTTAGGCTCTGGAACACACTGCCTGAGAGTGTGGGGGAGGCCGGATTAATCCAGGGGTTAGTGTCTGGAACACAGTGTCTGAGGTTGTGGGTTTGGCTGGATTAATAAAAGTTTTAGGGTCAGGAACACACTGCCTGAGAATGTGGGGTAGGCCCGGTTAATCCAGGGGTTATGGCGTGGAACACGTTGCCTGAGAGTGTGGGGGAGGCCGGATTAATCCAGGGGTTAGGGTCTGGAACACAGTGCATGTTAGTGCGGGATAGGGCAGATTAATCCAGGTGTTAGGGTCTGGAACACAGTGTCTCAGAATGTGGGTTAGGCGGATTAATCCAGGGGTTATGCTCTGGAACATAGTGCCTGAGAGTGTGCGGGATGCCAAATTAATTCAGGTGCTAGGGTTTGGAACACAGTGCCTTAGAGATTGGGATAGGCCGGATTAATCCAGGGATTAGGGTCTGAAACACAGTGCCTGAGCGCGTGGGATAGGCCGGAATAATACAGGGGTTAGGGTCTGGAACACAGTGTCTGAGACTGTGGGATAGGCCGGGTCAATCCAGGGGTTAGTGTCTGGAACGCAGTGCCTGAGAGTGCGGGATAGGGTGGATTAATCCAGGTGTTAGGGTCTGGAACACAGTGTCTGAGAGTGAGGGATTGGCCGGATTAATCCAATGGTTCGGTTCTGGAATACTGTGTCTGAGAGTGTACGATAGGCCGGGTCAATCCAGGGTTTATTGTCGGGAATACAGTATCTGAGAGAATGGTGGTGGTCGGTTTAATACAGGGGTTAGTGTCTGGAGCACAGTGTCAGAGAGTGTGGGATAAACTGAATTAATCCAGGGTTTAGGGTCTGTAAAACAGTGTCAGAGGGTGTGGGTTTGGCTGGATTAATCCAGGGGTTAGTGTCTGGAATACAGTGCCTGAGAGCGTGGGATTGGCCCGGTCAATCCAGGTGTTTTGGTCTGGAATGCAGTGCCTGAGAGTGTGGGATTGGTAGGATTAATCCAGGGGTTAGGGACTGGAACACAGTGCCTGAGAGCATGGGATTGGCCCGGTCAATCCAGGGGTTTTGGTCTGGAACGCAGTGCCTGAGAGTGTGGGATTGGTAGGATTAATCCAGGGGTTAGGGTCTGGAACACAGTGCTTGAGAGAGTGCGGGAGGCCGAATTAATTCAGGTGTTAGGGTCTGGAATACAGTGCCTGAGAGCGTGGGATTGGCCCGGTCAATCCAGGGGTTTTGGTCTGGAACGCAGTGCCTGAGAGTGTGGGATTGGTAGAATTAATCCAGGGGTTAGGGTCTGGAACACAGTGCCTGAGAGTGTGGGAAAGGCCGGATTAATCCAGGGGTTAGGGTCTGGAACACAGTGTCTGAGAGTGTGGGGGAGGCCGGATTAATCCAGGGGTTAGTGTCTGGAACACAGTGTCTGAGGTTGTGGGTTTGGCTGGATTAATCGAAGTTTTAGGGTCAGGAACACACTGCCTGAGAATGTGGGGTAGGCCCGGTTCATCCAGGGGTTATGGCGTGGAACACAGTGCCTGAGAGTGGGGGAGGCCGGTTTAATCCAGGGGTTAGGGTCTGGAACACAGTGTCTGAAAGTGTGGGAAAGGCCGGATTAATCCAGGGGTTAGGGTCTGGAACACAGTGTCTGAGACTGTGGGATATGTCGGTCATTCCAGGGGTTTTGGTCTGGAATGCAGTGCCTGAGAGTGTGGGATTGGTAGGATTAATCCAGGGGTTAGGGTCTGGAACACAGTGCCTGAGAATGTGGGTTAGGCCGGCTTAATCCAGGGGTTAGGGTCTGGAACAGAGTGTCTCAGAATGTGGGTTAGGCCGGATTAATCCAGGGGTTAGGGTGTGGAACACAGTGCCTGAGAATGAGGGTTAGGCCGGCATAATCCAGGGGTTAGGGTCTGGAACAGAGTGTCTCAGAATGTGGGTGAGGCCGGATTAATCCAGGGGTTATGCTCTGGAACACAGTGCCTGAGAGAGTGGGATAGGCCGGATTAATCCAAGGTATGAGGGTCTGGAACACAGTGCCTGATAGTGCGGGATAGGGCGGATTAATCCAGGTGTTGGGGTCTGGAACACAGTGTCTAAGAATGTGGGTTAGGCCGGCTTAATCCAGGGGTTATGCTCTGGAACACAGTGCCTGATAGTGCGGGATAGGGCAGATTAATCCAGGTGTTAGGGTCTGGAACACAGTGCCTGATAGTGCGGGATAGGGCGGATTAATCCAGGTGTTAGGGTCTGGAACACAGTGTCTAAGAATGTGGGTTATGCGGATTAATCCAGGGGTTATGCTCTGGAACACAGTGCCTGATAGTGCGGGATAGGGCAGATTAATCCAGGTGTTAGGGTCTGGAACACAGTGTCTCAGAATGTGGGTTAGGCGGATTAATCCAGGGCTTATGCTCTGGAACATAGTATCTGAGAGTGTGCGGGATGCCAAATTAATTCAGGTGCTAGGGTTTGGAACACAGTGCCTTAGAGATTGGGATAGGCCGGATTAATACAGGGGTTAGGGTCTGAAACACTGCCTGAGCGCGTGGGATAGGCCGGAATAATACAGGGGTTAGGGTCTGGAACACAGTGTCTGAGACTGCGGGATAGGGTGGATTAATCCAGGTGTTAGGGTCTGGAACACAGTGTCTGAGAGTGAGGGATAGGCCGGATTAATCCAATGGTTCGGTTCTGGAATACTGTGTCTGAGAGTGTACGATAGGCCGGGTCAATCCAGGGTTTATAGTCGGGAATACAGTATCTGAGAGAATGGTGGTGGTCGGTTTAATACAGGGGTTAGTGTCTGGAACACAGTGTCAGAGAGTGTGGGCTAGGCTGAATTAATCCAGGGTTTCGGGTCTGTAAAACAGTGTCTGAGGGTGTGGGTTTGGCTGGATTAATCCAGGGGTTAGGGTCTGGAATACAGTGCCTGAGAGCGTGGGATTGGCCCGGTCAATCCAGGGGTTTTGGTCTGGAATGCAGTGCCTGAGAGTGTAGGATTGGTAGGATTAATCCAGGGGTTAGGGACTGGAACACAGTGCCTGAGAGCATGGGATTGGCCGGATTAATCCAGTGGTTAGGGTCTGGAACACAGTGCCTGAGAGCGTGGGATTGGCCCGGTCAATCCAGGGGTTTTGGTCTGGAACGCAGTGCCTGAGAGTGTGGGATTGGTAGGATTAATCCAGAGGTTAGGGTCTGGAACACAGTGTCTGAGAATGTGGGTTTGGCCGGCTTAATCCAGGGTTTAGGCTCTGGAACACAGTGTCTGAGGTTGTGGGTTTGGCTGGATTAATCGAAGGTTTAGGGTCAGGAACGCACTGCCTGAGAATGTGGGGTAGGCCCGGTTAATCCAGGGGTTATGGCGTGGAACACAGTGCCTGAGAGTGTGGGGGAGGCCGGATTAATCCAGGGGTTAGGGTCTGGAACACAGTGCCTGAGAATGTGGGTTAGGCCGGCATAATCCAGGGGTTAGGGTCTGGAACAGAGTGTCTCAGAATGTGGGTGAGGCCGGATTAATCCAGGGGTTATGCTCTGGAACACAGTGCCTGAGAGAGTGGGATAGGCCGGATTAATCCAAGGTATGAGGGTCTGGAACACAGTGCCTGAGAGATTGGGATAGGCCAGATTAATTCAGGGGTTAGGGTCTGGAACACAGTGCCTGAGAATGTGGGATTGGTAGGATTAATCCAGGGGTTAGGGTGTGGAACAAAGTGCCTGAGAGCGTGGGAAAGACCAGATTAATTCAAGGATTTAGGGTCTGGAGCACAGTGCCTGAGAGAGTGGGATAGGCTGGATTAATCCAGGGGTTAGAATCTGGAACACAGTGTCTGAGAGTGTGGGATAGGCTGAAATAATCCAGGGTTAAGGGTCTGTAAAACAGTGTCTGAGAGTGTGGGATAGACTGGATTAATCCAGGGGTTAGGGTCTGGAACACAGTGCCTGAGAGTGTGGGGTAGGCCGGATTAATCCAGGGGTTAGGGTCTGGAACACAGTGTCTGAGAGTGTGGGATATGTCGGTCATTCCAGGGGTTTTGGTCTGGAATGCAGTGCCTGAGAGTGTGGGATTGGTAGGATTAATCCAGAGGTAAGGGTCTGGAACACAGTGTCTGAGAATGTGGGTTTGGCCGGCTTAATCCAGGGGTTAGGCTCTGGAACACACTGCCTGAGAGTGTGGGGGAGGCCGGATTAATCCAGGGGTTAGTGTCTAGAACACAGTGTCTGAGGTTGTGGGTTTGGCTGGATTAATCGAAGGTTTAGGGTCAGGAACGCACTGCCTGAGAATGTGGGGTAGGCCCGGTTAATCCAGGGGTTATGGCGTGGAACACGTTGCCTGAGAGTGTGGGGGAGGCCGGTTTAATCCAGGGGTTAGGGTCTGGAACACAGTGCCTGAGAATGTGGGTTAGGCCGGCTTAATCCAGGGGTTAGGGTCTGGAACAGAGTGTCTCAGAATGTGGGTTAGGCCGGATTAATCCAGGGGTTAGGGTGTGGAACACAGTGTCTGAGACTGTGGGATATGTCGATCATTCCTGGAATGCAGTGCGGGATCGGGCGGATTAATCCAGGTGTTAGGGTCTGGAACACAGTGCCTGAGAGTGTGCTGGATGCTGGATTAATTAAGGTATGAGGGTCTGGAACACGTTGCCTGAGAGATTGGGATAGGCCGGATTAATTCAGGGGTTAGGGTCTGGAACACAGTGCCTGAGAATGTGGGGGAGGCTGGAATAATCCAGGGGTTAGGGTGTGGAACAAAGTGCCTGAGGGCGTGGGAAAGACCAGATTAATTCAAGGATTTAGGGTTAATCCAGGGGTTAGGGTCTGTAACACAGTGCCTGAGAGTGTGGGGTAGGCCGGATTAATCCAGGGGTTAGTGTCTGGAACACAGTGTCTGAGAATGTGGGTTAGGCCAGATTCATCTAGTGGTTAGGGTCTGGAACACAGTGTCTGAGAGTGTGGGATAGGCTGAAATAATCCAGGGTTTAGTGTCTGTAAAACAGTGACTGAGGGTGTGGTTTGGCTGGATTAATCCAGGTGTTAGGGTCTGGAACACCGTGCCTGAGAGTGTGGGATAGGCGGGATTAATCCAGGGGTTACGTTCTGGAACACAGTGCCTGAGAGTGTGGGGTAGGCCGGATTAATCCAGGGGTTAGGCTCTGGAACACAGTGTCTGAGAGTGTGGGATAGGCCTGGTCAATCCAGGGGTTAGGGTCTGGAACATAGTCCCTGATAGTGTGGGATAGGCCGGATTAATCCAGTGGTTAGGGTTTGGAACACAGTGCCTGAGTGCGTGGAATAGGTCGGGTCAATCCAGGGTTAGTGTCTGGAATGCAGTGCCTGAGAGTGCGAGAAAGGGCGGATTAATCCAGATGTTAGTGTCTGGAACACTGTGTCTGAGAATGTTGGTTAGGCGGAATAATCCAGGGGTTAGTCTCTGGAACACAGTGCCTGAGAGTGTGCAGGAATTAATTCACGTGTTAGGGACTGGAAAACAGCGCCTGAGTGTGTGGGATAGGCCGGGTCAATCCAGGGGTTAGTGTCTGGAACACAGTGCCTAACAGTGCGGGATAGGGCGGATTAATTCAGGGGTTTTGGTCTGGAATACAGTTTCTGAGAGTCAGGGATAGCCCAGATTAATCCAGGGGTTATGGCCTGGAACACAGTGCCTGAGAGAGTGGGATAGGCCAGATTAATCCAGGGGTTAGGGTCTGGAATACAGTGTCAGAGAGTGTGGGATAGGCCGGGTTACTCAGGGGTTAGTGTCTGGAACGCAGTGCCTGAGAGTGTGGGATAGGCCAGATTAATGCAGGGTTTAGGGTTTGAAAGAGAGTGCCTAAGAGTCAGGGTTAGGCCAGATTAATCCAGAGGTAATGGCCTGGAACACAGTGTCTGAGAGTGTGGGATAAACTGGATTAATCCAGGGGATAGGGTCTGGAACACAGTGTCTGAGAATGTGGGTTAGGCCTGCTTAATCCAGAGGTTAGGGTCTGGAACACAGTGCCTGACAGTGTGGGATAAACTCGATTAATCCAGGGGTTAGGGTCTGGAATACAGTGCCTGAGAGCGTGGGATTGGCCCGGTCAATACAGGGGTTAGGGTCTGGAACACAGTGCCTGAGATTGTGGGATAGGCTGGATTAATCCAGGGGTTAGGGTCTGGAACACAGTGTCTGAGAGTGTACGATAGGCCGGGTCAATCCAGGGTTTATTGTCGGGAATACAGTGTCTGAGAGAATGGTGGTGGTCGGTTTCATACAGGGGTTAGTGTCTGGAACACAGTGTCAGAGAGTGTGGGATAGGCTGAATTAATCCAGTGGTTCGGTTCTGGAACACAGTGTCTGAGAGTGTATGATAGGTCGGGTCAATCCAGGGTTTATTGTCGGGAATACAGTGTCTGAGAGAATGGTGGTGGTTGGTTTAATACAGAGGTTAGTGTCTGGAACACAGTGTCAGAGAGAGTGGGATAGGCTGAATTAATCCAGGGGTTAGTCTCTGGAACACAGTGCCTGAGAGTGGTGGGGGAGGCTGGATTAATCCTGGGGTTAGGGTCTGGAACAGAGTGCCTGAGAGTGTGGGGAAGGCCAGGTCAATCCAGATATTAGGGTCTGGAACACAGTGTCTGAGAGAATGGGATAGGCCGGAGTAATCTAGTGGTTCGATTCTGGAACACGGTGTCTGAGAGTGTGGTATTGGCTGGATTAATCCAGGCGTTACGTTCTGGAACACAGTGTCTGAGTGTGTGGGATATGCCGGGTCAATCCAGGGGTTAGGGTCTGGAACGCAGTGCCTGAGAGTGCGGGATATTTCGGATTAATCCAGGGGTCAGGGTCTGGAACACAGTGTCTGAGAGTGTATGATAGGCCGAATCAATCCAGGGTTTATTGTCGGGAATACAGTGTTTGAGAGAATGGTGGTGGTCGGTTTAATACAGGGGTTAGTGTCTGGAACACAGTGTCAGAGAGTGGGATAGGCTGAATTAATCCAGGGTTTAGGGTCTGTAAAACAGTGTCTGAGGGTGTGGGTTTGGCTGGATTAATCGAGGGTTTAGGGTCTGGAAAACAGTGTCTGAGTTTGTGAGATAGGCCGGATTAATCGAGGGTTTAGGGTCTGGAAAACAGTGTCTGAGTTTGTGAGATAGGCCGGATTAATCCAGGGGATAGGGTCTGGACACAGTGCCTGAGAGTGTGGGATAGGCTGGATTAATCCAGGGGTTAGGGTCTGGAACACAGTGCCTGAGAGTGTGGAATAGGCCAGATTAATCCAGGGGTTAGGCTCTGGAACACAATGCCTGAGAATGTGGAATAGGCCAGATTAATCCAGGGGATAGGGTCTGGAACACAGTGCCTGAGAGTGTGGGATAGGTGGGAATAATCCAGGGGTTAGGGTACAGAATTCAGTGCCTTTGAGCGTGGGATAGGCGGATTAATCCAGGGGTAGGGTCTGGAACACAATGCCTGTGAGTGTGTGATAAGCTGTTTTAATCCAGGGGTTTGGGTCTGGAATACAGTACATCAGAGTGTGGGATAGGCCGGGTCAATCCAGGTTTGAGGGTCTGGAATATATTGTCTGAGAGTATGGGATAGGCCGGATCAATCCAAGGGTTATGGTCTGGGACACAGTGCCTCAGAGTGTGCGGGAGGCCGGATTAATCCAGGTGTTAGGGTCTGGAACATAGTGTCTGAGAATGTGGGTTAGGCCGGATTAATCCAGTGGTTCGATTCTGGAACGCAGTGTCTGAGAGTGTACGATAGGCCGGGTCAATCCAGGGTTTACTATCGGGAACAGTGTCTGAGATTATGGTGGTGGTCTGGGGTTAGTGTCTGGAACACAGTGTCAGAGAGTGTGGGATAGGCCGGACTAATCCAGGAGCTAGGGTCTGGAACACAGTGCCTGAGAGTGTGGGGGAGGCTGGATTAATCCAGGGGATAGGGTCTGGATCACAGTGCCTGAGAGTGTGGGGGAGGCTGGATTAATCCAGGGGTAAGGGTGTGGAACAAAGTGCCTGAGAGTGTGGGATAGGCCGGATTAATCCAGGGGTTACGTTCTGGAACACAGTGCCTGAGAGTGTGGGATAGGCCGGATTAATCCAGGGGTTAGGGTCTGGAACACAGTGCCTGAGAGTGTGGGAAATACCGGATTAATCCAGGGGCTAAGGTCTGGAAAACAGTGCCTAAGAGTGTACGATAGGCCGGGTCAATCCAGGGTTTATTGTCGGAAATACAGTGTCTGAGAGTATGGTGGTGGTCGGTTTCATACAGGGGTTAGTGTCTGGAACACAGTATCTGAGAGTGTGGTGGAGGCCGGATTAATCCAGGAGTTAGGGTCTGGAACACTGTGCCTGAGAGTGTGCTATAGGCCGGATTAATCCAGGGGTTAGGGTCTGGATCACAGTGCCTGAGAGCGTGGGGTAGGCACGGTTAATCTAGGGGTTAGTGTCCGGAACACAGTGTCTGAGAGTGTGGGGTTGGCCGGGTCAATCCAGGGGTTAGTGTCTGGAACACATTGCCTGATTGTGTGCGATAGGCCGGATTAATCCAGGGGTTAGTGTCTGGAAAACAATGCCTGAGAGTGTGGGATAGGCCGGATTCATCCAGGGATTATGTCTGGAACACAGTGCCTGAGAGTGTGGGGAGGCCGGATTAATCCAGGGGTTACGGTCTGGAACACAGTGCCTGAGTGCTTGGGATAGGCCGGATTAATCCGGGGTTTAGGGTCTGGATCACAGTGTCTGAGAGTGTGGAATAGGCCGGTCAATCCAGGGGTTAGTGTCTGGAACGCTGTGCCTGAGAGTGCGGGATAGGGCGGATTAATCCAGGGGTTAGTGTCTGGAATAGAGTTTCTGCGAGTGTGGGATGGGCCAGATTAATGCAGGGTTTAGGGTCTGAAAGAGAGTGCCTGAGAGTCAGGGATAGGCCAGATTAATCCAGGGGTTATGGCCTGGAACACAGTGCCTGAGAGAGTGGGATAGGCCAGATTAATCCAGGGGTTAGGGTCTGGAACACAGTGCCTGAGAGAGTGGGATAGGCCGGATTAATCCAGGGGTTAGGGTCTGGAACACAGTGCCTGAGAGTGTGGGATACGGCGGATTAATCCAGAGGTTATGGCCTGGAACACAGTGCCTGAGAGAGTGGGATAGGCCAGATTAATCCAGGGGTTAGGGTCTGGAACACAGTGCCTGAGAGAGTGGGATAGGCCGGATTAATCCAGGGGTTAGGGTCTGGAACACAGTGCCTGAGAGTGTGGGATACGGCGGATTAATCCAGAGGTTAGGGTCTAGAACACATTGTCTGAGAGAGTGGGACAGGCTGGACTAATCCAGGGGTTAGGGTCTGGATCAGAATGCCTGAGAGTGTAGGGTAGGCCAGGTCAATCCAGGTGTTAGTGTCTGGAATATAGTGCCTGAGAGTATGGGATATGCCGGATCAATCCAAGGGTGAGGGTCTGGAACACAGTGCCTGAGAGTGTGCGGGAGGCCGGAGTTATCCAGGGGTTAGGGTCTGGAACACAGCGTCTGAGAATGTGGGTTCGGCCGGATTAATCCAGGAGTTAGGGTCTGGAACACAGTGTCTGAGTGTGTGGGATAGGCCGGATTAATCGAGGGGTTAGGCTCTGGAACACAGTGCCTGAGAGTGTGGGGGAGGCCGGACTTATCCAGGGGCTAGTGTCTGAGTGTGTGGGATAGGCCAGATTAATCGAGGGGTTAGGCTCTGGAACACAGTGCCTGAGAGTGTGGGGGAGGCCGGATTTATTCAGGGGCTAGTGTCTGGAACACAGTGTGTGAGAGTGTGGAATAGGCCAGATTAATCCAAGGGTTAGGGTCTGGAACACAGTGTCTGAGAGTGTATGATAGGCCGGGTCAATCCAGGGTTTATTGTCGGGAATACAGTGTTTGAGAGAATGGTGGTGGTCGGTTTAATACAGGGGTTAGTGTCTGGAACACAGTGTCAGAGAGTGTGGGCTAGGCTGAATTAATCCAGGGTTTCGGGTCTGTAACACAGTGCCTGAGAGTGTGGGGTAGGCCAGGTCAATCCAGGAGTTAGTGTCTGGAACACAGTGTCACAGAGTGTGGGCTAGGCTGAATTAATCCAGGGTTTAGGGTCTGTAAAACAATGTCTGAGCGTGTGGGTTTGGCGGGATTCACCGAAGGCTTAGGGTCTGGAACACAGTGCCTGAGTTTGTGAGATAGGCTGGATTAATCCAGGGGTTAAGGTCTGGAACACATTGCCTGAGAGCGTGGGATAGGCTGGATTAATCCAGGGGTTAGGGTCTGGGACACACTGCCTGAGAGTGTAGGGTAGGCCAGGTCAATCCAGGGGTTAGGCTCTGGAACACAGTGTCTGAGAATGTGGAGGAGGCTGAATTAATCTGGGGGTTAGGGTCTGGAACACAGTGCCTGAGAGTCAGGGATAGGCTGGATTAATCCAGTGGTTAGGGTATGGAACACGGTGCCTGAGAGTGAGGCGTAGGCCAGATTAATCCAGAGGTTACGTTCTGGAACACAGTGCCTGAGAGTGTGGGATAGGTGGGAATAATCCAGGGGTTAGGGTATGGAATTCAGTGCCTTTGAGTGTGGGATAAACCGGATTAATCCAGGGGCTAGGGTCTGGAACACAGTGCCTGAGAGTGTGTGGAAGGCCAGGTCAATCCAGGTGTTAGGGTCTGGAACACAGTGTCTGAGAGTATGGGATAGGCCGGATTAATCCAATGGTTCGGTTCTGGAACACAGTGTCTGAGTGTACGATAGGCCGGGTCAATCCAGGGTTTATTGTGGGGAATACAGTGTCTGAGAGAATGGTGGTGGTCGGTTTAATACAGGGGTTAGTGTCTGGAACACAGTGTCAGAGAGTGTGGGATAGGCTGAATTAATCCAGGGGTTATAGTCTGAAACACAGTGCCTGAGAGTGTGGTGTAGGCCAGGTCAATCCAGGTGTTAAGGTCTGGAACACAGTGTCTGGGAGTGTGGGATAGGCCGGATTAATCCAGTGGTTCGTTTCTGGAACACTTTGTCTGAGAGTGTCGTATAGGCCGGATTAATCCAGGGGTTAGGGTCTGGAACACAGTGCCATAGTGCTTGGAAAAGGCCGGATTAATCCAGGAGTTAGGGTCTGGAACACAGTGTCTGAGAGTGTACGATAGGCCGGGTCAATCCAGGGGTTAGTGCCTAGAACGCTGTACCTGAGAGTGCGGGATAGGACGGATTAATCCAGGGGTCTTGGTCTGGAATAGACGCAGTACAAATCAGTAACCAGCGACACTTAGAATTTTTTTGAGTCTGTAGAAGTCAGTAACCAAGTGCATTTTTGAATTGGTTACTGACTTCTCCTTTCGAGTTGCGGCTGTGGTTGGCTTCAATTAGTCGTGGGGGCTTAATTACCGCCCAGGGGAGCATGCCCCGGTAGTGTGGCCGGGGATGGAGTGCCTTTTGAAGGGGGTGTTTCTGAATTTGGATCCTTTTTGAGTTGCATTGCCGGATGGGTGAGTTTGCCTGGAGTGCCACCGGCAGTGGGGTCAGGCTTAGGGTGAGTGTTCGGTTGTTGGTTAGCGAAAGGGTTAGACTTAGGTTTAGTGTTCGGGTTCCCGTTTTGGTAATGTTTGATCTGCATTTTCCAAGGAGGCGAATCCAAGGCTTCAGAGGGAAGTTGAGTGCTCGGGGCCGGGTAGCCCGGTCGGATTTGACCCGGCGTTTCTGCGGATGGTCTCGCCTTCGAGAGCGGGCCGGCCCCCGCGTTCAGGCCGACTTTCCAGCGTTGGCAAGTGGTCCAAACTGTGATGGGAGCGAACGTGACAGCTCATACCGACTTTGAGTGCTCGGGGCCGGCTAGCGCAGCCTGGTTTGACCCGGCGGTTCTGCGGATGGTCTTGCCTTCGAGAGCGGACCCTGCCCCGTGTTCAGTCCGCATTTCCTGCATTTGGAAGGGTGGGAAGCGGTCCAAACGGGGATGGGAGCGAATGTGACAGCTCATACCGACTTTGAGTGCTCGGGGCCAGCTGGCGCAGCCGGATTTGACCCGGCGGTTCCGCCGGCGGTCCCACCTTCGAGGGCGGACCCTGCCACCGTGTTCAGGCTGAGTTTCACGCATTTCCCACGGTGGGAAATCAGTAACCAGAAAAACTTAGAAAAATGCCCGAAAATAAGAAATCAGTAACCAGCAAAACTTAGGAAATAACACTTAGAATATTTTTCACACTTTGCTGAAAATTTTTCTTAGTGTCAGCGGAGGAAAGTGCCGAAGCATCAGGAAAGATTCACAAACTCGCGCCGAACATGTGTTCCGAAGTGCCGGAGGAACTGTGTGAATTGAGCCCGGCAATTGGCCAACTGTCATTTTGTGTCTGCAGCCCGAAAACTTTAACTTTGTCTATCGCGGAAGTCCCGACCGGGAAAAATCCAAACGGTTTTGCGGGGATCGAGTTCCAGAGCGATGCAGTCAAATTTGAAATTCAGACCCATTCAGTGCCACTTGCATTTGTTCCACAGTGAGGTTGGCGAGGTACCCGGAGATTTCTGGGAACACGATTTTTAGAACATAATGGCGGCGCGGGACCACTTTGAAAGGCATCCGAAAAACGGTTCCACGGGCATAGCACTCTAATGGCGGGTATGAGTGCATGCCGGAGAGCTCTTGGAAGTCGAATTTTTGACACTTTGTCAATTTTTTGACAGAATTGCCAAACTCTCCCTGTCTGTTCTAAGAGTCGGTCAGAGACCTGTGCGGCGGTCTCTTGACACGATTGGAGGGCGGGCAATCCCCACGTTGACTCCGGCCGTCCTTCCACAGGCGCTCGTGTCGAAAATGAAGGCGAGAGACGCGAGTGGCCTGGTTCCCTTGGGTGTTGCCAGGAAGGATGCGGGCTGACCCTTGCCTGAGCACT